>NW_024354500.1:15754329-15864884 GCF_902729225.1 Pteropus medius
TTTTTTTTTTTTTTTTTTTTTTTTTTTTAGTGTTAAAAAAGACTGTGCACAATGGGGTGAGGACATTCATAAAAGAAAATTAAGATATTATGTGCAAAAGCAGGAGAACTAATATCCACTATCCTGATAGCGTTCAGGACCAGGAGCCAGATTCAAAGGGAACCAGAATGACAATCAGGAGACAGAGCAGCAAGCCAGGCATATAAACCACACCCAAAGGATTGTCTGCCTCGGGTGCAGGCACAGAAAGTCAACTCCAGAGCTCACTGCTTGGTAGGAAAGTGGTATCTTAACTATACTACTAGTTCTGCATTTCAGTGACTCAGGACCTCAAAGACTGATTTGTCTATGGCAGGTCAGCAAATTAAATTATAGACTATAATAAAGTATGTTGCACAGTTCTAGCACACAGAAATTATGGCTAACATTATTGATTATCATGATCATCATAGTCACCATTAAGTAAAATTGAATGGGAAGAGATTCAGGCAGTGACTGCATTTCAGTAAGGCTCAGCTATGAATCTAAGAATTAATGTAGAAGGCTTGGAATAGAAGGAAATAGGTATGAATAAAATTTGTTTAATACTGCCTTTGTCGCTAGCTGTGTGACTCTGAGCAAATCATTTAACCTTTCTGTGCCTGTATGGTCATCTGTAAAATGGAATTGATAAAAATAATAGTGTTACCTACTTTATAGGGTTGTCATGAAGATTAAATGAGAAAATACAGGTAAAGTGCTTACAAGAGTACCTGATACATAATAAATACTGTAATCTTCTTCTTATTACTATTATTTTTCTTTTAGAGTTCACAAAGTGCTTTTCACTTTATTTCATTTCACTCACACAAACAATCCTGTGGTGAGATTATCCTGTTTAATATTTTAACAATTAAGAAATAGACATTTTATTTATTGAACAGGGATAGAGTGATACCCTCTTACCTCTAAGTACTAGACCTTGTTTAATGTGTAAATAAGTTTATCACTGAAAGACCTCCATGAAGACCATTAGAGAAGAGACAAAACTCCTAATATTGGGTAGTAATATTTAGTAATAATAGGTAGTTACATTGAACAATTTTGGTCTAATCATTTATGTATATATTCAGAAGAAACACATTTCCTTGGCAGAAATACGGACACTCTTTGTTCTTTACACTTTAAAACTGAAAATCAGCGGCCTTCAACCTTTTTGGCACCAGGACCAGTGCTCTTATGAGAATCTAATGCCTGATGATCTGAGGTAGAGCTGAGGTGGTGATGCTAGCACTGGGGAGCAGCTACAAAACAGATCAAGCTTTGCTCATTGGCCTGCTGCTCACCTCCTGCTGTGCGGCCCGATTCCTAACAGGCCACAGACTGATACCAGTCCAAGGCCCAGGGGTTAGGGACACCTGCTCTATATTATGACGAGAAAATTAGAGTATGAAATTTGTCTTTCGTTACAAGATAGCTGGGCCAATGATGGCCCTCTGTTTTTTCCATTCATCTCTGCCTTCTACAATGTGTTTTTTTTTCTGGGCTTTATTGTTATTTCAATATGGTAAAAACAGAAAGGCTTTCAAACAAAACTGGGATGTCGTGTTGATTGACAAGGCAGAGTGCAAGGAAAAGTTCTCACATATCTTTTCCTCAGATCAAATGAAAATGAGTAAATGAGAGCTGCCTAAAGTTTTTTGGAAACATATCACTGAGATATTTTTAATTATGTATTTATTTATATGTTTTCCCTTGTGATATAAAGAGTTATAAAGATATAAAGACATTTCTTTCAACCTCATAAAATGGTTTAGAAACGTCAAATATTGTCAACAGGATCATACTGATCAATTCTAATCATGAAATATTTTTTCTTTACACTTACAATAAAAAGGTATGATTTTAGAGCCAGTGTAAAGAAACTGTGCTTCACATGTATTATTTATTTCCATGTGTAAGACTTAAGAATTAACTCTAATCCATATATGGTTGTCTGATCTTGATGCTGGCATTTTGAAAGATTTAACTTCCATTATCCACAGAAAGTGTTACTCATACTGGCTTACAAAATAATCACATACCAGAGTAGAATTTTTATCTATTTTGTTTAAATAAATGCCACCATTTGGAAATCTCTGGCATCTTACTGCACTTTTTATTCTTCCAACTATAAAGGAATATTTCAACCATCCAATTTTGCCTAATAGAGTGTAAATTTTGCACCACTATAATTATCACAAGTGCATGAGACATATGTCTAAAAAGAAATCTTTAAAAAGAATGCAAACTGGAGTTTTACTGACAGGATAACTTTATTCTCTGCAGTCAGTTTCTACTTTTGCTGAGTTAGGACATGGCAACTGTGGGTAACTGAGGGCTAAGAATACAAACTGTTGACTTCGTTGCTTGTTGCCTGCTTGAATGCTGACTGATTTTTATTTTTTCCACCCTGTGACCATGGGCAAATTACTTACATGTTCTGTGCATGCTTCCTCATCTAACTGGGGATAATAATATTCTTATCTCATGAAGCTGTGAGAAGAAATACACAAAATAATAAATTTAAAGAACTTAGCAGAGTACCTAGCATATACCAGGGGGGCAATGCCAGGTGTTAATTCTTGCCTTAATAAAGTGGTTGCGCAAAGGCACATGGGTTATATGACGTGTAGAAGAGATTCTAATTGAAAGTACCTCATTAGTCAAGATCATACTAGCCTCAGAAATTATTATTTTGAAGTTTTCACATGGAAATAATATCAGTATATTCATTTGGAGTTGGAGACATTCTCACATTTATATAAAGTTGCTTTTAGCTCTGATTGTTGTTTATAACTGAAGTGGATGTATTCTCTCAGTCCAGTCTCTGATACTCTATTGTAGACTTTATCAAGTTGCAATCAAAGGTGCCTGGTCAGCTGCGGTGAATGCTACTTTTTGGTCATGGGCTACTCTGGAAGAGGACAAGCCACATATTTTAAAGGCCTGTAGTAATTCCTCTCAGGGGAGTACCCTGGCTCTGGAGTACTTCTACAGAGGAAGGTCATGCCAGGGCATTTTTAGGGCCTGATCCAAGTCCTTGATGCAAATTAGGACAAAAAGGCAACAATGGTGTAGCCACTGCTTGTGGTGGGGCCTCTTAAAGACTATGAGGTAAAATATAAGAAAGGAGACTTTTTCAAACTTTAACATTAGTTTCAAGAGTTTTGGATTTCTTTTTACAAAATGATTATTGGACTGAGTGTGTTTTTGAGATTGAAGAAAGAACAGATGCATCATTTCCCTGCTGGTTGACTGTTTAGTGTTTCTATTATTCCTGAAACGATTAATCATTCATGAAAAGATCTTAGTGGTTAAATCTAAATCTAAAAGCAGTGATAGCTCTGTTCTCTCATCTTGTCAGGGGTGCTGTTCTTACTCAGCTCTGGAGCTCATCTCAATGTGGTTGAGACTCAACATGGTGGAAATAAGCACAAGAGTTGAGAACAGGCAATTGTTTATTATTTATTTATATCCTACCATATTTCAAAAGGATCGAAAAAAGATAGAATTTCATCTGTAGGATTCATAAATAGAATAATATATTTATAACTAAGATATATTTACCATATGTATATATAAAAAAAATATATCTCCAGGAATAGTGATAAACATTCTGATATTATTTGGGGTATCTAATATTTGAACCTAAGAGTAAAGTAACATCATGCCTGCATCTCTGCATATTCATCACTGTATATCAGGACTAATGCAGAAAGCTGTAATTAATTTATATCTCTCAAACTCGAATTATAATAATTATTTTTTTAAATTCCACCAATAGGGAGTCATTATTTTATTAAAGGAACTAAAAGCTAAGTGGAAAGAATTATTTAAAGTGTTATTAAGTTCGGCTGATATATTTATAAATTTGCTACTGATTTTAAGTAAATCATGAATAATTAAATTCTCCCAAATCCTCCTTTGGAACTTTAAGGCACAAACAGGAAAAGTTAAAAAAATTCAGTTAATCAATTTGGGTTGATTGAATTTCCACTTTCTGAATGATTTTATATGCATTAATCCCCCTTGTTCAGTAAAAACAATGATCATAGCAGTGGTTTTCAAACTTCGGTGGACATCAGAGTCGCCTAGGGAACTTGATAAAACACAGATTTCTGGACTCCACCCTTGCCTTTCTGATTATGAAGTAGGTCTGGGATGGGCCCCTAGAATTTGTATTTCTAACAAGCTCTCAAGTGTTGCTGATGCTGTTGGACCAGGGACCAAGTTCGAGAAACACAGCTTTATATATATAGATCAGAGACTACTGAATTTAATGTTATCTATAAATCTTGATGCCCCAATAGATTGGCTATGAAACACAACGACCAACTGAAATATAACAGAATCCGCCAACCAGTTAAGCAGCTCCAACAAAAATTATATTAAAATATTAGAAGAAAATATTGCAAATTCAGAGTATATATACCTACGAATTATAAAATAAATTATTTCAGTGTCTTGAATGTTATATTCATATTTTCTTTTTACAAGCTTTGATTCCTATTAATAATTGATTCTCAAAACTAGAGAACTCTTCATATTAAAAGAAAAACAAACAAAAAAAAGGATGTCATTTCCTGTATGTCAATCATACTCTGATATTTTGACAGTTCTTAAAGGAGCAGATAATTCATTGGCCAGATAAATTTAGTGTTGCCCAACTTCTATAGATAATTTAAAATGAACGAATTGACTTTCAGGTAATAAAAATCCTATATCTTTTTTTTTTTCTCCAATATTCAATATTATCTCCCTAATTATCTCCTTCAGCAAATACGAACTATTGACATTTTTGGGTCATTAATACTGAACTCTAAAAGAAAATTCTGTCTTATAAGTCTGATAAAATATAAAACTTTGTATGCTTATTTTTTATATATGCAAATAATTGATTTGCATACAAAGTTGGTGCTTAATATTTGATGAATAAATGAAACCAGATCATCATAAGCCAGAGCTGTCAATATTTTTAAAAAATCTACAAATGTACATAAAAATCTGAAAATGTAAATGGATTTTTTACTTGACTCCCTAGGAATATACTTCCCTTACCTGTAGGATGCCAACAAATATGAATGAAAAATACAATAGTTTATGAAAGAATTACTTAAAATACCAGCAATATCTATAGATCCAAGGATAAAACAACCAGATTTGTTTCTTCTCTCCACTGGGCTGAGCAATGCTGTCTGATAATCCACCCACGCCACCTTTAGAGCGAGAGGTGCACTTTTTAGAATATTATTATTTGAAGATTATCTGTAATTTACCTAAAGAGTCTTGACTATTGTAAAATGCTACAATCCAGAAAAGGACAAATATGCTGTAGCTCTGAGATGGTAGTAGACAGGACAGCTGCTTTGCAGGGGTTGAAGAATCCAAAACAAGCTAATATGGAATTGCCGTGCTATAAGATTTGTAGTTAGGGCATACAAAGCTTTGATGACAATTGCAAAGAAGTGTGTGAGAGTTTCATGAAGTGCACTGAACAGACAGTGAATCACAGTAATTAAGAGTGTGCACTGGGAAGATAGAATTCCTGAAGGTGAAACCTAAATCTTCCATTTCCTGGTTGTATGAACTTGGGCAAATTGTTTGACATTCCTTTATCTGAGTACCTCATCTCTAAGATGGAAATCATGTCACTTATCATGTAGTGTTGTTAGGAGAATCAAATGAGTTAACATGTAAAATGCTTAGATCAGTGCCTAGTGTCTATTTATTACTAATAATGTATGTAATTATATATAATAATATAACATATAAATATATATAATTTATATATGTAATAAATTGATGTCATAGTAATGTTAAATATTAATATGTGTAATATCTATTTACACATATAAAATAAATACTATGTGAGTATTTATTTTAAATAAATACTCATTTCCAGCATTTATTATCATTTTTATTATTTCCTCCATTTTTAGGACTGTTCTATGGTCCTTTTTATTTCCCAGGCCATCTTATATCCAGTTTCAGCACTGCTCAATTTTTATGGTCTCTATTATTCTTATCCCCAAAATCTTAATTGTAAAGTTAGACATTAACTAAATCTTAATTGTTACAATATTCATAATTCTAGTTTAAATCATTCATTCTTTATCTTTCAATGCTTTATTGAAATACATAGATAAAAAAGTCTCATTTTCTCTCATTTTACCAGCAGGACATTTAGACCTCAATGCTAAATTTACAGCACAGTTAACACTGTTACAGACTGAAACACAGAATAATGAAGTGTTAGGTATCATATAATTGACTGAAGTTTAGTGTTTACATAAAAATAATACCAAATGGAAATAAAACGTATCTCCATTTTATATATTAATGATGATCCCAACATCTTGTTTGTTCTATAATCAATATATTTCCTAGGCTAATTTTCAGACCTTGAAGCTTTGAAGACTACTGGAATTAAGAAATCTGTTCTAGTTACAGAAAGCTTCTTAGGATCATTATGATTATGTTGGCTGACTTCAGTGGAAAAGGGCCATTGCTGTTGCTTGCGTATTTACTAACCTTGCCTAATTACAGAAGAGAGAGGATGAGTAGTGGCTTTTATGTAAGGTCATCAACTGATTTATATAAATCCCAGGTATCAAATATTAGAAAAAATACCTCCTAATTCAGGATCTGGAATATCCTTCTTGTGTTCACTAGTATGGGTGGTGGAGTAAATAATTTGCCACAACTCTCTACCTGTATCCATGACCTTTATCATGTAACTTCACATGTTCTCTCATTCAAAGTGGGGATACGTCCCTGTCCCTTTACTCTGGGCTTGGTGTGACATTTCTCTGCCTAGCCCCTTTTCTCCTGCCAATCTGCCATTGCCACAGAAGAACTCCTTAGTAGGTGCTTTCTTCTCTCAGCTTGGGCTTCAGAATGTACACATGTGAAAGAGACCAAAGCCCAATTTACAAGGAGCCTAGCCCAGTGGAATCTGCAACCTGAGTAGAGCTTTCCAGCAGAGTCCAGTTCAGATGAGCTGATCCCCAAGTGACCCAGAAACATCTGAGAAATAAGTACTGCTTGTATGTCATTGAGATTTTGGTGGCTTTTTGTTACTTAACAATCACTGATTGATACATGCATTGGGTTTCCGAATTATAAAAAAAGGCTTTATCTTTTCTAGAAAGCTAGAAATAACTCCAAAAATAACCATGACAAATAATAATATGATTTTACATACATTAAAAAAATACCAATGGCATTTAGGAATGGTAATTAATTTATGAAACAATATCACACATAATGAAGCAAATTCGTATCCACTGTGCTTTAACTTGTGCTATAGGAAAGTATATAATGTGTGCTCATTAAGCTAGTTGGCTATGATTCTAATAATTGGAAAAAAGTCAATGAAACCATGTAACTGAAAAATTCAACCAATACCTTTAATAAGTATAAATATACTTTTAGTAAGTATGAATTATATTTCTGGACAGATGTAAGAATTTGTGAAAATTTCTTCAATGACTTATTACATATGACTTAACTAAATTTCTATTATTTTAATAATAATAAGAATATTATCGATAATCAACAGAATCAAAACAAACATTTTTTTGAAAAAACAAACAACATTTAAACAACTAATTAATATTTTCAAAATTATTTGAAAAATATGTTGATTATGTCAAATTAAAAGCAATTACTTTTACAAACATTAAAGACTTTTTTCCTATGTGGGTCCCCTCCAAGATGATAGACAGTGATATAAGTGAAACTATGTAAGAAAAAGTTAATCTAATTTACAACCACTTTAAATATTGTGTTGATAAAGCAATAAAACATTTAAGATCTCTTCTGTTACTTTTTAGTATCTATTACATGGAAATATTTTAAAATGTAAATATCTTTTATGATATAGACAAATAATGGTCCATTTTATGGAATAATAGAGCAAGAACGTATTGAGTAACATATTGTAAAATACAGTTATGTTAGAATAAGGCTGATACTGGCTAATTCTAGTATAGAAATATGACTCAATCTTTTATACACAATTTAAGACTTAAATTTAATTAATGATTATATTTAAAGATCCATTTAAAATGCTAATTTAAAAATATTTTTGAAAACATTTTAAGTACAAGATCTTCATATATTCAACATTAGTATGTTTCTGATATTTGGTAAATTACTAAGAAAATGAGTTATTCTCAACAGTTTCTATCTCTGTGGAGTTCAAGAGAATGCGGAGTCTCCATAAATAAAAAGTAAATAAAGGAAATGAATCAGAGAGTTGGAAAATAGCTTCGTCATGCTTCTGAAGAAATTTCTTGATTTCTTGGTCATCATGCCCTATACTTGAAGTGCTGCCTTCTTCATTTTCCTTTTGAAGAAGCTGCTCCAAAATCCAGAAGAATGAGAAAATATTTTCATAGCGTGTTACATCATAACTGGCTTGCACCTACAAGAAAACAACAATTTAAAAAATATTGGTTGTAGCTCAGCTCGAAAAAAGCCAAATAAAGAGATTAAATTTTCAGACAAAAAGTAAATAGAGTGGACCCTTGGACAATGTAGGGGTCAGGGGCAGTGACCTTCTCATGCACTAGTAAATCAGCATATAACTTTTGACTCCCTTAAAACTTAAGTTGTCCCTCGGTATCCATGGGGGTTGGTTCTAGAACTCTGAGTGGATACAAAATCTGCAGATGCTCAAGTCCCCTATATACGATGGATAGATCAGTGCACAGAGTCGGCCCTCTGCATCCACAGACTCCAGATCAAAAACAGTACAAATATTTATTGAAAAAAAAAAAATCCATGTATAAGCAGACCCATGCAGTTCAATCCCATGTTGTTCAAGGGTCAACTATATTTGACTTATTTAACCCCTTCTGCTCCTGTTCCTTTGACTGGGATGTGAGGGAGAGAGAACAGAGGAGAACATTTCCTTTTTTTCAACTTTACACTCTTGAAGTACTTTTTTCTCTTGCTGATTTACAAAGCTCCAGAATTCTTTCATTGTATTATTACTATAATTCATTACTCAGATGATTCTGAGACTACTTAGCAGAGTCTTACATATGCCAAGTCTTGTGTGTTGATTTCAATGTTTCATCAAAGACTTCCAATGCATGATACTTCTGCCAATGATAATATAAAGATCTTTAGGAAGAGGATTTTAGGAACATGTTTCAATATGCAACTCAGTTTTAGAGAACTTAAGAGTTATGATCTGCAAACAACCAGATGTGAACACATCCTGAGTCTACAAAAGTAAGAGGATTGGATTGTGTGAAATGAGATACAAGGTTCTGAGGAAAAATGTAGATGTGTCTTGTAGAAGTTATTATTTGGCCTAGATGGCTAAAAGAAAGATGAGTCAAAAGATGGGCAACAGAAAGCATAACATGAGAGGATGTAGAAATCAGTATAAAGATATCAACTGGCTTTATCATTTGCTTATTAAGAAATGTGTTGGAAACATTCACCAAACCTAGCCACTGTACTAATACATAAATGAAGAAACATTCTTTTAGCGCCCAGAGGAATGTATTCTTCAGTAAGGTGGTCAATAAACAGAGTCAAATATACACAGACAACTAATACTTTTTCGAGGTATAATTGACATAATATATCAGTTTCAGGTGTACAATGTAATGATTTGATATTTGTATATATTGCAAAATGATCACCACAATAAATGCAGTTAACATCCATCACCATAGTTATAAAATTTATTTTTCTTGTAATGAGAACTTTTAAGATCCACTCTCCTAGCTACTTTAAAATATTCAATGGTATTATTAACTAAAGTCACCATGCTGTACATTACATCCCCATAACTTTATAACTGGGTATTTGTGCCTTTTGACTCCTTTTATCCATTTGCCCACCCCACAATCCCACCTCAGACAACTACCAATCTGTTCTCTGCATCCATGAGCTTGTTTTTGTTTCATTTAAAATTCCACATATAAATGATACCTTACAGTATTTCTCTCTTTCTAACTTATTTCACCATAATGCCCTTGAGGTCCATCTGTGTTGTCACAAATGACAAGATTTCATTATTTTTTATGAGTGAATAATACTCTATTGTTTATATATAACAAATTTTCTTTATTCATCTATTGAGGAATATTTAGGTTTTTTCCATGTGTTGACTATTGTAAATAATGCTGCAGTAAACATGGGGGTGCATATGTTTTCTAATTGGTGTTTTCATTTTCTTCACATAAATACACAGAAATGGAATTGCTGGATCGTATAGTAGTTCTACTTTTAATTTTTTGAGAAATCTCCATACCGTTTTCCACAGTCGCTGCACCAATTTACATTCCCTCCAACAGTGGACAAGTGTTCCTTTTCCTCCACATGTTTGCGAACACTTGTTATTTCTTCTCATTTTGAAAACAGCCATTCTGACAGGTGCGAAATAATATCTCATTGTATTTTTGATCTGCCTTTTTCTGATGATTAGTGATGTTGAGCATCTTTCTATATATAGGTTGGCCATGTGTATTTCTTTGGCAAAAAATCTATTCAGATCCTCTGCCCATTTTTTAAATCAAATTATTATGATTATTATTGCTATTGAGTTGTATGAGTTCTTTATATATTTTGGATATTGACCTCTTATCAGGTAGTGATTTATAAATATTTTCTCTCATTCAGTAGGTTGCATTTTTATTGTGTTGATGTTTTTCTTTGCTGTGCAAAAGCTTTTTCATTTCACATAGTCCCACTTGTTGATTTTTGCTTTAATTGCTTTTGTTTTTGGTGTCAAATCTAAAAGATAATTGACAAGACCAATGTCAGAGAACTTACTGCCTATGTTTTCTTCTAGGAATTTTATGGTTTTGGGTCTTGCATTCAAGTCTTTAATCCATTTTGAGATAATTCCTGTGTATAGCATAAAATAGTGGTCAGTTTCATCCTTTTGCATGTTGCTATCCAGTTTTCCCAACACCATTTATTTGAGACTCTCCTTTCTCCTTTGCATATTCTTGGCTCCTTTGTCATAAATTAATTGGCAATATAAGAATGGGTTTATTTCTGGATTCTCTATTTGGTTCTATTGATCTGTGTGTCTGTTTTTATGCCAATAACATTATTTTGATTATTATAGCTTTGTAATATAGTTTGAAATCACGGAGCGTGATGCCTCCAGCTTTGATCTTTCTCACAATTGCTTTGGCTATTCAGGTCCTTTTTTGGTTTCCATACCAATTTTAAGATTGTTTTTTCTGTTTGATATTTTCTTTAAAAACACATACATAATAAGAACAACTTCTCCAACTGCACTGTACCTCACAGCTATAAATCAGACTACACATTATTAGGTGAATATACGTAGTATCTGTATGTTGATTCCCTTGATTTAGAATGACCTCTATCAATCTCTAATTACCAGGACCCTGGTCAGCATTCAGTGCCTATCATAGATGCCAGGTATCCATTTAGCCTTTCTGGATCTGCACCCCCACCCCCATTTTCATAGATTTAACTATTTGTTTTATATTCTGGTTATATACTTGTCTTCTCACCTATTTAGACTCTAAACATATTGAGAGAAGCAAATGTGTTCCTGTATCTACAGTTTCTATAATTCCTAGAACAATGTCTTTCTTGCTCATAGTAGATCTCAATATACATTTGTTGCTTTGAACTACATAGGAATTGTAATAACTTAAAAGTACTACTATGGACACAGACAGTAGCCCCTTAATCCTCAGATTTATTTTCTACAGTTTCAATCACCCATGGTTAACTGTGGTCCAAAAATATTAAATATAAAATCTGGAAATAATTCAAGTTTTAAATTGCACACCCGTGCTGTCCTGCTCCATCTCACTTGGGACATGAATCATCCCTTTGTCCAGCATATCCATGCTGCATACCCTATCTGGCCATTAGTTACTTAATAGCCATTTCAGTTGTTAGATGGACTGTCACAGTATTGCAGTGCTTGTGTTCAAGTAACCCTTATTTTACTTAATAATGGCCCCAAAGTGCAAAAGTAGTAATGCTGGCAGTTTGGACATGCCAAAGAGAAGCTGTAATCTATGGTAAGAACAAATATTCTATCCATGAAATTACCTAATTTATAAATTAAACTTTATCATAGGTGTGTATGTATAAGAAAAACAAGATACATAGAGTTCAGTACTGTCTGCAGTTTCGAGAATCCACTGGTGTCTTGGAACATATCTCCCATGGATAAAGGAGAACTATTGTATTGGTTGTTATCTGAAGGCCGATCACAGTGGAATTTTTCAATATAAAATTGATTTTCAAACATTTCCTTTATTCCAAACTAAAAAAATTCATAGAATGTATTTAACTTGATCATGTGAGCAATACTTAAAATATTTTTAAGACTTCTCAGTAATGACCATGAATAGTCCAAATTCCTGTGTGAGTTAACAGATAAGTCTTCATTGGAACTACTGTTATAAGCACATATACTTATTTAGACATTAACAGAAATTAAGTAGTGCTTATATACAAATCCTATAGCAAAAAGAAAAATTCATTCACTTTGAAGTTTTAAGTGCAAGAGGATGCAGTACTTTATAATGCCAATAATAGTTAGAAGTGGTAAAAATGATTTTAGAGTTCACCTCTATTGATATTAGCTATTTATTCTAGTATTTATCCTATTGGCCCTTAAAATATATTGGGATTTTGTGAACCAAATGATTACTTTTTTTGAAAAGTTACTTAGATTAAGTTTTAGTTACCTATATTTTTTATGTATGACATAATTTTATGAAAGTTAAAAATTGCCAGGTTGTGCTCATCCCAGAGTAAAAGGAAGTTCTCCCTCCTGATAAAGGCCATAGCATCCCGGGCAATTTCAGGGTAAGTGTGTAAAGCAGGTAGAGTGTGTCTTGGTATCTTTCCATTTGCTTTGAGAATCTCACTTAGGGCATGTTTAGCTCTGCTTCAAGGTAGGCTGGGGTTCTCACTGTAGTGTCTCATTTCTCCATGTTGTTTGAATTTTGCTTTTTATTTTTAGCAGAATTTATCTGCCTTGGATTCTAACTCAGTTCTAAATACCTATTCCCATAATAAGTAATGGGAAACTCTTTTGTTTCAAGATATTAACAGCTCATAGAATATGAGTTTGAAACCAACTCCTCTCTTTAGAGACAGTATGCGCTTAACTTACATGCCTTAGCAGCCCTCCCTCTCAACATGACTAAAATGGCATGTCTGTGGGGGAGGCCTTTCCTGTAGTTACCAAATTGCATCACACTGGCAGCTGCTTGCTCTGCTTAATCATATGCTCAGACACTTTCTGAATTAGTGCATTAGCTGAATAAAAACTAAAATAAATGATGTTAAGAGGATAGCTGATTCTCTTCTACCATATTTTGGAATACTTTTTTACATTCTTAGCATTGCATGAGACTGAACTACACCAGTGTTAGAAAATACCCAAACATAGGTGAAACATACGCATCTGGAAAATAGCCATATATCTTGCCTGAACACCCTGATGGGAAGATTGAATGAGCCCCAGTACACAAGCAATATGGCTGGGTATATCTAAAACAGTACTTTCAGTTTATCTTTCTATTAAGGTCTTTTAGAATTGAAGAAGCCTTTAGGGGAAGCTTCTATAGTCCCATGACTACTACTTATTACCTAATCTCATATTATAAAATAGGGGAATTTCAGAAAAGGAAATACTTTTCTGGTAGAAAAATCACAAGGTATTTTTATAGAACATTTTTAGAATTAAAACATTTGTTACATTTATTTTCCTATTCCCTAACTGGGCTTGAGAAAGTCAAGTGTGCAAATATTTTTTAAATGGTAAAAAATATTAATATTTCTTTACATGCAGTTAAATTTCACTTCCAAATTTAGATTCTGAAGTTAAGGCTATGGACATATAATGCTAATTTCCTAATTATTGTTTTAGTTAGAATTCAGTCAAGATTAACTTGACATTTTTGTAAAGACTACCTTTGAAGTAGATATTGCTACTTGCTTACTCCATATCTATTTTCCCCTTTTTTCATCAAAAACAAACAAAAAACAGTTTTGTTCAGGGTGACAATGCAGCAACTAAAAAATGTACATTTTCCAGTTTCCTTTAAAGGTAATTCTGGTAAAAGAGATGTAAATATAAGTAATTGGGCTTCTGGAAAGCTCTCTTTAACAGCAGGCAAATCTATAGAATGTACTTTTTGTCTTCCCTCTTCACCACTGTTTCTGCTTGGCAATACGGATGCAATGCTTAGAAGTAGAATAGCTTCTTGTGAGCCCAAAGATGAGGACCATTCATGGAATGGTAGAAAGGGCCAGATTCTGGAGGTCACCCTGCTGCTCAGTATACCCACACAGGCTGTCTGTACCTTCTTGCACTATGTCTGGATTCCCTTCTTCCATTTTGGTCTTTTAAATTAGAACCTTGAGACTTCATCTAGGCAAAAAGGGAACTCTTAAGGTTCCTTAGCTTTGCAAAGATGCTCCCTTCTGCTGTCTCTAAATTAAAAAGAAGAGAGATGCCTAAATGAGCAAAAACAAAGTCCCATTCTTTTGGCAGCAAATAATGTAACAAAAGATATTGTATATTGGAGGTGTGACTTGCAGTTTGGATGTTTATATTTAATGCTGAAATTCACTATCAGTAGTTTACTATGCAGTTTACAGCTTCTGAAGCACAGGAGAAAGCACTGAAAGAGCTGCCAAATCAGGGGCTTACCTAGAGGCCCTGTGTAATACTACACACGACCATGCTAGCAACAGTGCTTGAGAACAGAGTAGAAGAAACACATGCATATTATATATAACATATGTGATTGCACGCACATGTGTATATATTTGGATAAATATATACAATCAGTAAACTTATTGCAAAAGAAGCACATATTCACTTAAAACTATGTCTCCTACAAAGATTGTGTCATATCCTTTTCCTCTTCCTGTAACTTGGGTGCCTGACCCATACTGAGAGAGTATAAAGCACAAAGCTGATGAGAGCAGAGAGTAGTTAATTAGGGGAGATTTCCTAGAGATGAATTGTGAGCCATGGCTCAAAGAGTGAGGGGAATAGATTGATGAATCACCTTTTGATCAAAGTGCCAGTCAAAGAAAAATAAGAAAGATTTAATTGTATTAATTCATTTTGCTTGATACAGATATTGGTGTGGTTATCTTCTTTAAATGATAGATCCTGAAAACTGGTTCTAAGGGGCTTACGTCTAATTTGTGGGGTAACTTAGATGAAAAGTTCTAAACTATTAAGATTACTAGCATTTTGGGATCTTGATATTTTGCCTTGTTTTCAATGGGAAATAGTTCAATGAGTATGCAAGATTTATACATAAAGATATTCATGAAAGAAATATACATAACAAAAAAAATTTCAACTGTTATGAGCCTTGTTTAAAAATGATTTTCTCATTAACTGATATTACCTACTTTTCTCAAATCTGATTCTTGAGGCTAAGTTTATTTATTAAGGTAATAGCAAAATGATCTGACCGAAAAAAAATGGCCTGTAGTGGAAGAAGAGTTTGGACAAAAATCACAGAAAGTAAAAGGATGATTTATATTTATCTGACAAAAATATAGACTGAGACTCCCAACAAGTATAGATTTAGCAGAGGCCCCTTGCTGGTTGAGATCTTTAAGAAAACAGAATCTTACTCAGCAAGGCTTTTTTTTTTTTTTTTTGTAAAGAAAGGTGATCAATTAAACACATATTCATTGCTTATTAAATCTCAGCTATTTACTAGTTGTGTGACTGGGACAAGTTAGCCTCACTAACCTCATTAACCTCACTAACCCTTACTTTCCTCATCTAAAACTTAGAAATAGTAACAGTAACTCCTCCATCAGGTTACTTAGAAGATTAAATTAAATCATACATTTAAAACAGCGCAAGACTACAAATATTTGAATAAGTATTATCTATTACCTTTTATCATCATCATTGTTATGTTTTTACCCAAAGTGAAAAAGATAAAGTCCCTATCCATAAGGTACTTTGCACTTAAAGGAAGATTACTAGTATTATTCAAGTACTGCACTGTGGTCAATTATTGGAAGCATTTCAAGCTTACCACGAATTGTTCATCTAGAGCTGCGTAAGGAACCTGCGGATTCATCTTTCCTCTATCAAGAAACCCCTTCATAGACAGTAGAAATCTAGTAGAGAATTCCTTTTTGCATAGAAGGGTGGTACTGAGGAACCTAAATGCAAGATGATTATTTTAAAGCGTTTCTGATATTAGAATGCCATGAAGAAAGTATAAGTGTGGGTTAAACGGTCTTATGGGATATGAACATCTGCAAAAAGGTCCATTCAGCCCAGTCCCTACCTCTAGTCCCCAAACAAGACATGACATTTAAAGAGCCAATCTGATTGGCTTTTTCTTAAAATGTCACATTCTCCAATTATCTGACTAGTGCGAGATAGATCAACTTTTCAAGTTCTACTCTAGAAGCCAGTTGGTAAAAATGAGTTTCTGATTCCTAAGTAATATGCCCTTTTGATGACTAGCTCCATAACATCATAGATTAAATCCTAAGACTTTAAACTTTTATATTTGTGCATTTCTCTGGAGAAATATCCTGTGGTCTGACTCCTATTTATTACTTTCTTGTTCATCAGAATAAGCAGATTGGTGGATATACTGATAAGATAGATTCCACATCAATTTTAATTTTAGCTTTCTTCACATAGAGAGTCCCTAATACATAGATATAGCATTTCCCTGTTCAAACAGATCTCTTGAGTTAACTTTAAATAGCTTTCCACTGTAATCCCAATGACTTTTCAAGATCTGTGTTCTCACTTATGGGGTCATCAATCTCACTCACAGTAACTTTTTCACCATTTTATAATACAATATTAAACTTGGGCTGGAAATCCCTTTCAGGTATGTTTGAGAAGCAAATATGTCATTTATTAGTCTGGACTTTCATCACAAAGCAATACAAACCAGATGATTTGGTTATTAATATAAGAGTCTATTTGAACATACAAACTTCTAATCTGGAGTTAAATGTACTATCGTTGTGCTACTAAGTCCAAATACTCAAAGTTGATTTAATACTTGTCCTTACCAAATTCTTCCAAAAAACTGAAGAGATAACACATTTTACAAGGCCAACATTACCTTGATACCAAAACCTGGTAAGGGTAACATAAAAAAAGAAAACTACAGAATAATATCTCTGATGAGGACAGAAGCAAAAATTCTAAACAAAATATCAGGAAATCAAATACAATAATACATTAAAAAAGAATATACATCACAATCAAGTGGGTTCATTCCAGGAGTGCAAGGATGGTTCAATATATGTAAATTGATCAATGTTATATATCACATAAACAAAACAAAGGATAAAAAATCATATAGATGCAGAAAAAGCATTTGACAAGATACAGTATCTATTTATGATTAAAACACTTAATAAAATGGATATAGAAGGAAAATACCTCAAAATAATACAGACCATATAAGACAAACCTTTAGCTAATATCCTACTCAATAATGAAAAACTGAAAGCTTTTCCTCTAAGATCAGAAACAAGAAAAGAATGTCCACTCTCACCACTCTTATTCAATATAGTGCTGAAAGTCCTAGCTAGAACAATCAGAGAAAGAAATAAAAGGTATCCAAATAAAAAAAGGAAGTTAAATTGTCACTTTTTGCAGGCAACATGATTCTTTATGGAGAAAATCCTAAAGACTCCATCAAAAAGCTGTTAGCAATGATAAACAAACACAGTAAAGTTGCAGGTTACAAAATCAACGTACAAAAATCCATTGTGTTCCTATATACTAACAATGAAGTTTCAGAAAAAGAAATTAAAAAAAAAATTCTTTTGCAATTGCAACAACAAAAAAATAAAATACCTAGGAATAAACCTATCAAAGCATGGGAAGGACCTATACACTAAAAACTACAAGACATTATTAAAATAAATTGAAGAAGACATAAAGAAATGGAAAGATATTCTGTGATCACAAATTGGAAGAATCAACATAGTTAAAATGGCCATATTACCCAAAACAATATATGGATTTAATTCAATCCCCACCAAAATCCCAGGGTATTTTCTAACAAAATAGAACAAAAAAATCATCAGATTTGTATGGAATCACAAAGGACCCAAAACAGCCAAAGCAATCCTGAAAAAAATAAGGCTGGAGCTATCAGACTGCCTGACTTCAAATTATACTGCAAAGAGACAATAATCAAAACAGCATGATATTGGCAGAAAAATAGACACATAGACCAGTGGAACAGAATTGAGAGCCCAGAAATAAACCTACTTATATATGGGCAAATAATTTTCTACACAAGAGGCAAAAACATGCAATGGAGAAAAGAAAGCGTCTTCAATGAATGGTGCTGGGAAAATTAGAAAGCCACATGACAAAGAATGAAACTAGACTGCTGTCACCGTACACTAAAATTAACCTCAAATGGATCAAAGACCTAAATATGAAACAATAAAGTGCATAGAAGATAATAGGTACTAAACTCATGGACCTTGGTTTTAGAGAGGATTTCATGCATTTGACCTCAAAGGCAAGAGAAATGAAAGCAAAAATAAATGAATAGGAATATATCAGCACTTTAAAACTGAATGTTTCTGCCTGCCTGCACCCCCTTTAGTTCTATTACAGACATTTGTTGGGTACCCTCTTGCGCCATGCCCTGTGGTAAGTGCTGGAGATACAGATACCCATATAAGAACTCCTAGAACATATCTAGGGAGGCAGAAAAAGTAAATAATGACAGTGCAGAGTGGATGCTCTAAGGGCTATAAAGGGACTCTAAAGAACTGAGTCATATGGTGTGAGAGGATGCTAAAGGGTTGGAAATGAGTTCAGTATCAATGATGATCCTTCAGGCTTGTTTCCTCCTAGATGGTATGACAGGATTCTTTTGGAGAGACGACTTGAAAGTTATTATTGTCAGCATGAGTGAAATACTTGTTTGGCTACTAACTCAGAGGCCTCTGTCGCTGGTTGGTGAAAATGCACTGAAGCAGGGGAGAGGCAGAGACTTAAAGGGGGACCGGGTGGATGGGAGACATCACCAATCTCTGCAACAGCCCACTCAGTAGAATCCCTACACCTCCATCTTCACTAAGGCAATAGAACCTGACTAGATGACTGGTGTGTTCAATCAAGAACCAAATCAGTTCTGTGTGTTAACAAAAATCTTAAAGAGTGTGTTTGATTCCATGAGGTCTATAGTCACTTAAATGTTTGATACTTATCTCCTGAAGGAAGGCACAAATAAGAGAAAGCATGAAAATAGTGTTCTTAGGAGAGAATGCACTGTTTAACTAAGTTAAGCTTTCCCACTATGTAATTAAGACAGAGCTTGAGAAAAAGGAAAACAAAGCTGGTGAAATATCTGATATATACTGGAAACAAAGATCCAGATGGCCATTATTGATGGAAAATGAATGTCCAAATAGCCAGTGAGGATAAAACCAGCAGGAAACATTCTTCTTTAAGACTCTAAAGATTATCTAGGACAATATCAAAACCTTTCTAACCAGGCAGAAGGCAGGAGCCAGATTTGCTGGAGTAGTATCAGTGCCTGCAGAGGGTAAAATATCCTAGAGACTGCTTAGCTAAGCCTTGATAAATTTACCAAAGTAAGCAAAAAAAAAAGTATATATTTTAAGAGCACTGGATCCAAAGCCCAAAATTAGTGGCAACAAGAGGATAGGTTCAAAAGTAATTAGATTCTTTCCAATAATTTTGTTTGGAAACTGAAAGCCAAATTTGATTGGCCTCAGATAATCTACTAATTATCTCCTAAAGGCCAACTGAACAGGGTTGGGTTCACAGAAAGAAAGTCAACACATCTGTCTTTTTCCGTTTTCAATATGTATCACCACTAATTCAATGAAATCAGTTTATCAGAACTTGCTATCAAAGGCTAAGTGAAACTGCAGAACACACAGGAAGCTTTGGAACACACAGAGGAGAAAAAACTGTGTTCCTATCAATATTTTATCTTGTCATTGAAGTAGAGACTGGGACAATAGCAAAGAACATTTCTTGTTCTTTTTTAAAAATCAATTTAATACCATCTTTCCTTTTTTAAAATCAAGTTATTTTGAGATATAATTGACATACAGTAAAATTTACCCTTTTTAAGAGTCTAGTTTTATGAATTTGATAGGGAGAAATATAGAAATTTAGTTATAGGAAATTTGAAGGGAGAAATATGGAAATTTAGTTATAGGAATTATCTTTGAGTAAAGAAAAAGCAATCATGCTACAACCATATGATACTGTCTAAAAAGATTTTAAATGTTTGTTACCTATTTAGTTGATTTTTTAGGTTTTTTTCACTACTACATGAAATACTCCTCCAATACTTAACTATAATTTTATTTAAAGATACTCCAGAGAAAGTTTTTAAAAGAAAAGATCCACATGTAATGCAGAAAGCTTAGGAGAAGGAACTAGACTTCAAACTATGACACAGTTTTTCTGGTTGAATTATTTCCATTATCTTCATGCTGAGAAGCTGCTGGGGAAATTTATCTGTCACAAAAATGCTAAGTGGACCGAGAGAAATCTTTCTTATCTTAGTGGCTGGTGAGAGTACTACCTGATGACAAATGTTAAAAAAAAAAAAAAAGAGAGAGAGGGAGAGAGGAAAAAAAAGTATAGAACCTGAGAAGGACTTAGGCTTTCATTAGTTCTCCTTCAAGGAACATTTCCTCAGTAGCTACTGTCAACCCACAATGCTGAGATGGAAAGTACATACTAATGATGAGAAGTATGGCTTAAAATCCTTTAGGCATCACAGTTCAGGATGGAGTTACATATGTAAATAATCACAATATAATGAGATATATATCATAAGAGGATTATGTCCACAGTGTTATTGGCATTTCTGCTGAATGAGTTGTCAAAAACATGAATGTACTCAGGAAATAATCACAGTGAAGAATTCACTGCTGTTTGGAATATTAAAGTAGCAATGGCTTACAAGGAAAATTAAACACATTATGGGAAATTTACATGTTAACTTAAACCATTAAAAACAAAACTAGAACAACTTAGTATGCATACATTAATACACAGGTTATAAAATTGCTAATATTTTTTTAGATACATAGTACGAAACTAAAATCAAGTATTTTGAGGAGACACCTGCATATATAGGACAGATCAATTAGATTACTTAACCAACGCTGTATGGACTTGGATATATACTCTATAAGCTATTGTTTTCAGAAAAAAATATAATGTTCTCAGCAAGTTTGCTGTCATTAGTTAATTTCAAAGAAATGTTTAAAATAGACATTGACCACATTTTAAATATAATTGTATTTCTTTCTTAATTTTAGTCTGAAATTCCAATAAATTTTATCTGTTTTTAGAAACTAAATTATGCTGCTAACATTAGAAAAGTGATATATTTTTTATTCAAATTTAACCACAAATGTAAAATCTGATCTGACATAATAATGATAAAAGCTTTAATGTGGTATATTTACTAATACAGCAGAAAACCTTCAAGTACTTAAAATGGCTTCAGCAAGAAAAAATGAATATTTTATCTGAAAACTTTTTTTGTACTCATAATGTTTCATATGTAAACGGATATAGTAGTTGCTCAATTTTGGGGAATACAGCCGCACTTATCTGGATGTCTAACTTCCAAACATCAAGCATTCTGGAAATTGCAGCCCCTAAGACACTGAAATGGCTACCATGAAACTATTGCTAGTAGAATGCACATGTGAATGCAGGGAGGGTCAGTGGGTCCTCACTAAGATGCCTGATGCCTTCTCAACTTACATCAGCTAATTCTGATGGTAACAAGGGCAGAAGAGGAAAAGCTGCTAGAGGAAATTAAAAGAAGTGAAAATTCATAACAAAGGAGAAGTCAAAACAAACAAACTCAGACATGAAAATTTCTGGGTCTTTTAGAATGGAAAATGAGCTCAATATGTTTGAATGTACCTCCAAGGCTGTAACCAATACAGTACAATTCAAAAACATGATGATTCTAAAAAATGTGTAAATGATGCTTGATCTACTCTGTTTAATAGAATTTACTATAGAGTTTCACTAAAATGTTAAAATTTAAAAAATACCTATTCATGCAGAAATTTTCTTATGCAGAATAGTTGATTTTTCTAGTGATCTTAGATATGATGTACTGTCAAATGACATTACCTATTTGAGCCTAACTAATATATTTCTGGGGACTGTACTCAGAAAATTACTATAAAACAGTTACTCTTAGCAAGTATAATAGAAAGTTTAGTAGTAGTATTTTTTTTCAAAGATTCAAGATTTAAAAAAACTCATTTAGAGAAAAAGAATACCCAAACTATATAAATATATGCATACATATATTTATATGTGTATAAACAACTGCATAGAATTAATATAGATATGAAAACTTACTTTAATGATCCATGAGTGTGAATGTAATATCTTATCAACAATAGTTTTATGTACATAGTCCTGAAGCAATTATGTTAAAACCTGCACGGGCTCCCATGAAATAAGGACTTCGGTTTAAAGGTATATTATTTTTCATAAAAATATAGTTTAAAAAATTTAATAACATGTATTGTGTAATTCAGAATTTGTCTGGTCTTTGTCCCTGGTTCCTGGGAGATGACCTCTAAATCCTTGGAATTTCCTGAGTGATAAGAGTGTCTGTTATTCATGAGATTATTCATTGATCTCAGGTCAAGTTTGAGATTATGCTGAGGAGATGACTAAGAATAAGGTGTAGTCACCTGAAAAATGTAATTAGAGGACTGGGGCTTTCAACCAGCCTGACCTCCAGGGAGGGTTGGGGGCTAGAGATTGAGTTTAATCATGTACGCAATGATTCTATCATGTCTACATAATGAAATTCTAATAAAAACTCTGGAAAATAATGCTTGGTGGAGCTTACTGACTGGTGAACACATTGATATGCCAAAAGGATGCTATACCCTGATTCCATAAGGAGAGAGCATGTAGTGGCTATGGTCAGGACCCTCCCAGACTTTGTGTCTTTTCATATGGTTGATCCTGATTTGTAGCCTTTATAATAAAATAATATAGTACTTTCCTGAGTTCTATGAGTCATTCTAGTAAATTATCAAACCTGATGGAAACAGTAGGAACTCCCTCACATTTGTAGCCAGTTGGTCAGAAGTGCAGATAACCTGGGATCCCCCAAATTGTGGCTGGCATCTTAAATGAGGGTAGTCTTGTTGGGGAGTATGTCTTTAACCTGTAGGGTCTGTACTAATTCCAGGTAAGGATTATCAGAATTGAATTGAATTGGCATACAGTAGTGTGACATGAAGTTGAGGCAAATTATGTGAACATATGGAAGTGATCTAAGGAAGTCACAAGAATATAAAATAAATTTCACAAGATTTTCCCTTCATGTTGCACACTTAAATTTGAGGTGTAATTGACACTTAACATATTAGTTTCAGGTATACAACATAATGACTTGATATTTGTATATAAGTGAAATGATCACCACAATAAGTCCAGTTGAATCCATCACCATATAGTTACAAAAAATTATTTTTCTTGTGATAAAGACTTGTAAGCTTTACTCCTTAGCAACTTTCAAATATGCAATGCAGTATTATTAACTAAAATCACCATGTTATACATCCCTATAACTTATTTACAACTGGAAGTTTATACATTTCGCCCACCCTCTACCCCTAGCAACCACCAATCTATTCCCTGTATCAAAAAGCTTGGATTTTTTTTTTAATTCCACATATAAGTTATCATATGATATTTCTTTCTCTGTCTTATTTTCCTTATCATAATGCCTTGAAGATCCATCCATGTTGTTGGAAACAGTGACTTCATTCTTTTTTATGGCTGAACAGTATTTCATTATTATTTACATGCCACATCTTCCTTATCCATTCATAAATTGATGGACATTGAGGTTTTTTCCATACCTTGACTAATGTAAATAATACTGCAATGAACATGAGGGTGCATATATATATATATAAATATATATATATTTAATTAATGTTTTCATTTTCTTTGAATAAATACCCAGAAGTTGGATTGCTGGATCATATGGTGGTTCTGTTTAATTTTTTGAGGAACCTCTATCATGTTTTACATATTGGCTACATCAATTTACATTCCCACCAACAGTGTACAAGTGTTTCCTTTACTCCACATCCTTACCCACACTTGTTATTTTTTCTGTTTTTGATATTAGCCATTCTGACAAGTGTGAGGTGATAGCTTGTTTTGATTTGTATTTCCCTGATAATTAGTGATGTTGGGCATCTTTTCATTTGTCCGTTGGCCATTTGTATGTCTTCCTTGGAAAAATGTCTATTCAGATCCTCTGCCTATTTTTTAATTGGATTTTTTTTCTCTTGAGTTATATGAGTTCTTTATATCTTTTAGGTATTAACTTCTAATCAGATGTATGATCTGCATATATTTTCTCCTGTTCAGTAGGTAGCTTTTTCATTTTGTTGATGGTTTCTTTTGCTGTGCAGAGGTTTTTTAATATGATGTAGCCTCACAAGTTTAACTTTTGTTATATTTGCTTTTGTAGTCAAACTCCCCAAAAATCATTGTCAAGACTAATGTCAAGGAGATTACCTCCTGATTTCTTCTAGGAGTTTTATGGTTTGGGGTCTTATAGCCTTTAATCCATTTTGAGTTGATTTTGTGTATTGTATAAGATAGAAGTCTAGTTTCATTTGTTTGCATGTTGCTGTCCAGTTTTACCAACATTTATTGAAGAGTGTCTTTCCCTATTTTCTATTCTTGCTTCTTTTGTCATAAATTAATTGACCATATATGTGTGGGCATATTTCTGGGCTCTCTATTCTGTGCCATGATTTATGTATCTGTTTTTATGCCAATAACACTATTTTGATCTATAGCTTTGTAATATAGTTTGACATCATGGCATGTGATTTCTCTAGCTTTGTTAATCTTTCACAAGATCACTTTAGCTATTTTGGGTATTTTGTGGTTCCATACAAATTTTAGGATTTTTTGCTCTAATTTTATGAAAAATGTCAGTAAAATTTTTGTAGGGATTGCACTGAATCTGTTGATTGCTCTGGGTAGTGTGGACATTTTAACAATATTAATTCTTCTAATCCGTGAGCATGGGACATATTTCCATTTTGCGTCTTCTTCAATTTCTTTCATTAATGTCTTGTTTTCAATATACAAGTCTTTCACCTCATTTGTTAAACTTACTTTAAAGTATCTTATTCTTTTTGATGAAATTGTAAATGATATTATTTTCTTTATTTCTCTAATAGTTCATTATTAAAGTGTAGAAACATAACAATTTTTTGCATATTGATTTAGTATCCTTTAACATTACCGAATTTATTGATTAGTTTGAACATTTTTTGGTGGAGTCTTTAGGGTTTTCTGTAATTATGTAATATGTCTTCTGCAAACTGACAGTTTTACTATTTCCTTTCCAGTTTGGATGCCTTTTATTTCTTTTTCTTGCCTAATTGTTCTAAGATTTCCAATATTATGTTGAATAAAAGTGGTGAGTTGTGAGCATCTTTGTCTTGTTCCTGATCTTAGAGAAAAAGCTTTCAACTTTTCACCGTTGTGTGACATTATCTGTGGGCTTGCCATATATAGCCTTTATTATTTTGAGGTATGTTTCCTCTATATACACTATGTTGAGAGCTTTTATCATAAATGTATGTTAAATTTTGACATTATTTTTCTGTATCTATTAAGACGATCATATATTGAGATGATCATATGATTTTTATCCTTCATTTTATTAATGCGGTATATCACATTGATTGATTTGAAGATGCTGAACCATCCTTGAATCCCAGGAATAAATCTCACTTGATCATGGTGTATGATCCATTTAATGTATTGCTGAATTTGGCTTGCTAGTATTTTGTTGAGGATTTTTACATCAACATTTATCAGAGATAATGCCCTGATATTGATCTAAGGAAATCACAAGAATGTAATATAAATTTTATAAGATCTTCCCCTCACATAATACTATTTAATTGTGTCCCTGTGCTGTTTAAAACTCTTTCATTTCACTTGGAGGTCTCTTCCTCCAGCTGAAATCCTTTCAATTAGAACTGAAAATGGTATAGGCCTTCCAAAAGGTACATATTTATAACTAACAAAGGTCTTAGGAATATAGAGATATAAACAGCAGATCAAGACTGTTATAAAATAGATATACACTTTTTACCATTAAAACCAAGGTGTAAAAGAAACAGCAAAGAAAGCCAACTATGTGTTTGTACTCATGGTTTTCTACTAATTTGATCTAAGCAATCAGTTAAAATATCTGAGTCAGAAGTCATTAGAAAGAAAAACATTAACATGCATTTGCAATAATAAAATAATAGTTTTTTAAAAAATTAGTGCACTTTGTGTACTATGTTATTTGGTAACACTAAACACAGGAAGTTCTTCCAAAGGAAAGTTCCTTGGAGAAGGTGGAAAAAAGTGAATATTATAATTCTCCCCTTATATACTCATAATTCATATTGAAATGTTGAGGAGATTTCAGCAAATTAGTTTAATATAGCATTTTAAGTATAGAATGCTTTTTTATTAATGGAGAATTAGTATTTAGTAGAACACACTGTTGACATTTATAAGTGATGATAAATGACCATTACAGACTTTAAAAGACAGTAATGGAGTCATAGTTAGAAAAAAAAATCTAGCTATTTTTAAATGTCAAAAAAAAGTATGAGGGTCATACTTATTTTACATCAGTAATTGTATTTAATTCAAATATCAAGAAATCATTACCATGGGCTATATTTTTAATTTTAATAGAAAACTTTATCTAAAATCTATTTGATTTTCTATATGTAGAATGTAATATTTTCTAGATTGTGAGCTAAAGGACCACTTCACTAAGGTGAACTCATAAAAGAGAATTTCTGCCTTTTCCTGGAATTGTTTTGTTGAAGAGAAATCCATTAGTAAGCTTTCAAGCATTTTCCTTGTATTTCAAAAAGACAGTTCTATTTCTCCAAAGCCAGACTGCTTCTGAAGTGTGCAGAGGGAGCATGGGTGGTGTCTTCTTTCATAACTAGTATCACCCAGAAGGTCAAGAAAACTTCGCTAAGTTCTTTGCAGATTCTTTTGGAGTTAGCAAAAAAAATGACTTATCTTTCTCTTCATACTTTTAAGTTTAACATAAGTCTCTGAGAAAGGCGAATGTTTTCCTTATTAATTTTCCCCAAAGTTATAATTATTAATAACATTCTTTCTGCAAAATGACATTAATACAAAGTTGTAAGTTATTTTTAAAATATCCTCAACAATGTCACCAAGAGAGACAAACACAGTTCTTGCTATCATAGTACTTATATTCTAAAAAAAGTAGACATTAAATAAGTAATTATGTACATAATTTGTCATTCCAATTGTCTTAAGTATAATGATAGAAAAATGCAGAGTTCTCTGAGGGCAGAGAACTCTACTTATTCACACAGTATTTCTGTCTGCCTGTTGTGCTTCTCAGTGACTTTTCTATTTTTCATTAATACTGAAATCTATGTTATTCTAAAGCATAGCTGCCCAACCAGAATAGCTTGTTCTGGAATAGCTTATTTAAGTACATCTAAAAGTCCCTATTCTTTTTTCTTTGGATTTGCTGTAGACACTTGAGGGTCTAAATATGAATTTGGGGGGATTGAATGTGAAGACCCAAATACTGAAGGAAGGGCAGTTCTTAAGACAGACCTGAAAGGCCCTTGCTCTCATGTACTTTGACAGATCATAAGAACTTCTAGAGCAGCAGCAGAAGTCAGTAGTGCAGATGGCTACAAAGGTCACTGGTATTGGGGGGCATTTTTATCTCTTCAACTAGCAATGGGCCATTCTGCAGCAAATAGGGAGGATTTTCTCTACCTTTATATTGAGAAATGTTGTTTATCACATAGTACTTGTGAAATCATAGATCTAAGTATGTGTGGCCCAAAAGTTCTAAATTTGGCCTTTTGCACAGTCTCAGAGAATACCTAAAAACTAGATTTTAAGGGAGAATAAACACTTATGATTAACTTTTATTTTGGTTGAATTTAAGCCTTTTGATTTGTCATTTTACCTGTAGTTGATGGGCATGGTATTTTTTCTATATACAATACAAGGGGATTCCAAGATATAATTTCATGTCATCACTTTAAAATTCTAAATGTTTGACTCAGTTTTAGCGACTCAAAAAAGGGCAGTTGATACTGAAATTTTCAAAATGTTCACAGCATTTGAATGTGAAACACTGTCATATTTGTTTAATATATCTAATATGAGTAAATATACATTTATTTTCAATTCAAGAGAAACAAAATGTTTTTTTGTTGTTGTTGTTATCGTTGTTGTTGTTTTGGTTAACTTGTTTTCATGTTTTGGGAAACATTATAGCCTTGTCATGGCAAAGGAATACCTGGTCTCCTTAACGATTCTACTCTCAGCATCACTGAATAAATTTGGATTCTGATTATTGTTAAAAGGTTAGCAATTTGAGAATGGATATTTAGGTCATTGACTGTGCAGTCCTCATGAGAGTTTAAATGCTTCCCACCTTGATTAAGAGTCTGTGCTACTATATAATGCACATTCACAAAAACCTAGAGTATAAGTTAATTTTAGGAAGTACAGACCTAGACCTATATCCTTGTTATATTAGGTTAAACCATATAAAATTTTCTGTATTTGATATGGTTTATAGTTTTGACCTATAAAGACAGCAACTTCATATGGTTCAGTGTAATACTATACATAGCAGGTAATAAAATTCACTTTTTTAAATGCTTCATTTGATTAAAAACAAAACTAAACAGAACAAATAGAATGACATACTTTTGATCAAATATCTATATGTAATTTGAAATTACAACATCTGGTATAAAATAAAGTAGCTATTTATGATTTAGTTGTCTAATGGTCAACAATTAATTGCATGACAATAACTTTTTAAAAAACTGCTATTCAAAGTTTTCACCATGTTTCCTAATTAGGTTTGTATTATGCTTGCTTTTTCCGAAGACTTCTAAGCTCATTGTCTATTAATTATGCATTTGAGCTAAATATCCACTTCAAATAATTTACAGTATTCCTCAGGAATAGTCCTATAATGATTTATTTGGCAAATTAATAATCAATGACATTTAATTTACTAATTTATTTTGGCCATCTAAAATTAGGCTTTAACATCAGAAGGATTGATTGCTTTATACATACTACATTTCTGTGTGTGTGTGTGTGTGTGTGATGCAAATAGCAAAACACACACAGAAGCCCATGGCCCATGGGACAGCAGTGCTGCCCCTGATGGCCATTCAGGGCCTGGATCAAATTAATCTTTCAAAAGTGATCACTACAAAGAAATTATTTGATGCCTTTTATTGCTAATTTGCTATATTAAATTTTAATTATTAAAGACTGAATATTATTAAATACTTTCTATTTACTTCCATCAGGTTCAACATATTATGACTTGGTAACCTCTATTTCAGGGTGAAAAGTAGCATACAGTTTTCAGAAAATTCATATCGTGGATTATCTTTTCCAAGCAATCTTTTTTGTTCTCACCTATATCAATTTTTTAAAATTGTGTCCTAATAAGAATAAAAGATTTTTGAGAGGAAGGAGAATTATTCTCAGATCTTCCAATGCCTTTTTCAGTGTTCTTTACCTAGGGAGTTTTCCAAAAAAATAGAGGGTTGGCTACTTGGTTTCTGAAGCACAGCATTTTTGCCTTCTCCCAAACAAAACTGTTAGGAGAACAGACTGAGTCAATGCTTCCATCAGTCACAGAAACTGATATTTTCAATTCACCCATTTTTCAAATGGCCAGAGTTGATATTTCTGATAATCAATATTTAAGATGGTTATTCAAGTTTGAACTATTAGCCATCTATTTAGGTATATATGTAAGCTAAAAAAATTTGGCAAATGTAAGTGTGTGAGGAAATTTTCTACCATAACTGGATGACACTTAGGGAAAATGGGATAATTTCTCTTCCTTCTGAACTGTTGTTTAAATTGTCAAAAGATTATTTTCTGAAATATTTGGTGGTGGAAATCTGCTAATACCATCTGTTAATGGGCTCATATCAACAAAACTTTTTTTTTTTTTTGGTTAACTTGGATCATATGAGACTTAGAAGGAAATAAATATATAATATTTAAAATATAACATGTATATGTTTCTGTTTCTAGCTAGTAACACTGAGAGATTAGTGTGATTACATTTTATTTGCTGATGTTTGAAATTTTCACTCTGCATTTTCTTTTTCCTTTTCTTTCTTTCTTTCCCCTTCCTCCATTTCACACATTTTTTTCTCTCTATTTCTCTAATTTAAGAAGCACTCCAAGACATTTGCCATTGGAATTGTTATGGTATTTTGTCTCATATTTTTCTAAGTGTTAGTGACTTGTATATTTAGTGGATTTAACTGATCAATAAAAAGACTGTCTTGGCAGCAACATTGTGAGTTTCCTATTATTGGACATTATATCAGGAAAGGTGATATTTAAGGAAAGGTAGAGGAAACTAATATTTATTGAATACCAATTGATTTAGGCACTGTGCTAGGCACTTGACATATGAATTCTTATTTAAACCACAATGGGTTAGGTGGTAGCACTATCATTATTTTATAAAGAAACTGAAGCTAGCCTGTGTCATGGAGCTGTCATTCCCTCCGAGTCTCTATGACTCTGAAGCCTGTGTTCTTTCTTATTCTAAATTCCAGTATCTGGAGGTGTGACCTTGTAGAAGTCCATTATGTATTGATTTACATCATCACATACCGGAAAAAGTATTTGTAGTAGCTAAACCCAATTTCTCTGAATTAAAGTTTCTTTTTCAAAAATGATGATTTCAATTCAATAATCCTTGAATACTGTGGTTTGATAACTTCTATATGGCTAGACCACCCCCAAAATGCCCAGATTAAGTGGTATATGCATCTCTCATGCTGTATGATATGCATTTTCCCACAAAACATATATTTCAATGCAACTCTCAATTCTTTCACATTCTTAAAATGTTAAGCTCTGTTGCCACAGAATTGTATTAAGACATGCATTTAGCATAAAACAATATAGAACAGTATTAATTCAGTACTTGTTAAATATAGAAATCCCTTTCCAAGATTCTGAATTTCTGAATTTTTGAAGCAGTGCAAATCACTGATAGTGGCTAAACTACTCTTCAGTTCAGAGATTTATAATATGACTTGAAGGGTCCTACATCTTTTAAAGTCATGTTAAATATAGAAAAAATCTAAAGCCATTGTTAGCTACACTTTGATCAAAAATAGTTCCTTCACACTTATTATACAGTCATTTATTCATGGAGCCATTCATTCACATAACATTTCCTAATTGCCTATGATATGCGACATAAAATACTGGTTTCTGTGTAGTAATGAATCAAAAGGATGTAAAATACGCCTTGTGGGAGTTTATAGTCTAGTAAAAGAGATCGGAAATAAACAACTAAACACACATGCGCAGAGTAATGAGTACTACGAAGAAAACAAATGGAATGCTGTGATAAATCAAATCAGGAGATGGAGAGCTGCCTATGACAGGATCTTCAGGGGAGTCGAGAGCCTACAGAGGGGCCACCTTTGTGAAGGGAAGCAGGCAATGCTTCAGGCAGAGAGAATAACATGAATTGGCTGGATGACCGGGTCCATGTATAAACTTGGACAACTTCAACTCCCATCCTTTAGCTATGACCCTGCAGCTTTTTTTTTTTTAATATTTTTTTCAATTACAGTTGGCATACAATATTATATTAGTTTCATGTATACAACATAGTAATTAGATATTTATGTAATTTACGAAGTGATCACCCTGATAAATCTAATACCCATCGGACCCCATACATAGTTATTACAATATTGTTGACTAGATTCCTTATGCTATAACTTTACATCTTTTAAAGTAAGTAAATTGAAAATAGGCAAGACCTTCTACCTTCCTGCCTTCTTCAGTGCTTACAAAAGACAATTTTGCATTCTTACATAAACATTTCTCTTGATTAAGTATTTATGGCATGTTGTGATATCTGTATCTAAATCTATAAAATTAAAATGAATTTAAAATGAATATAATTTACAGCATGATTATATTTTCTCAAGTATCATTTTTTAATAGACTTATGGTTCTTTTTTTTTAATAGGACTAAAGAGCACCAGAGTTCAGAAGCTTCCAGTCCTAGGATTGGTTGTAAGGTACGTAAATCCCGTAAGCGATGTCCAACTGTAAAAACCTGATGATCAGAAAACAAGGTAAGGCTCTGATTAAATGTTAAGGGATCCAACTTATGGTGCTAGCTATACAAGTATGAAAATATGCATAGGACATGTATTATTATAATAGAAGTCCTCTTTAAACTTAATTCATAGACATTTGCCAAAATATGCTAAATGAACTGATGAAATCTCCCTCAAACCAAGCCTACAGTTTGGAACCTAATCTAAAACAATTGTATTACAGTAGTTATTTTAAAAGGAAGAACTAATTTCGGTAATTTATTGTCAGAAAGCAGTATGATGAGCAGTTACTTATTATAAATGTAAGACAAGCTTCTTTTAGAAACTAAACTTCTTTGCTGTAAAAGAGAACCTTTAATAATGCAACTACCTGAGAAAAACCAGCATATAGCTTTACTCAGAGTGCAATTATAGTTTTGCTAGTTCTGTAACATTCATGTTTGTAAATAGATTGAATGGCATGTAAATATCTGTTTTCTCCTAATACTCTCCCTGAACCTCTCTGTGAAATGACTAAAATAGTCATTCTGGAATTAAAGTTAAATTAAAGCTATATCCATTGAACTTTATAGTTTGAACATATCACTTTACTTCGTAAAGTGACATTTAGCAGTCAGTATTGTTTAACTCAATCTAAAGTTAATTGGTGGTTCTTTTGTTTGTTCTCCTTGACATTCAAAATGTGGATTTAACACACATCATTAAAATGTTTACATGTGAAGGGAACCACATTACCCATGTCCTTTCTGTCTCTCCTCATCCCATCTGTTCTTCTCCCTGAGATTAGGTACTTATTACAGCAATTGCCTCATTTCCTCTCCAGTGGATAATGCGATTGCCCTGAGAAGCCCTGCCATAAAGCAGTGCCACATTTGTGCCTAGCCTGTCTTCCAGATCCATTGACAAAATGGAGTATCTAGGAGTGGTGGAAAGTTGACAGGTACTCCACTCATCCCCATACTGCCCAATTCAACAGGTACTTTTACGTACTCGTTTCCACTCATCCAATCAGCCATTCATGTATTCACCAAATATTTATCCCAAGCACTCTGCAGCCTCAAGACCTCTGTTGCTGCTGCCCCCTCGCCCTTATATTCTCTTCACCAAATATTCAGAGTCCATTTCCTTACTTTATCCAGGCTAGTGTTCCAATGTCATATCTGCAGAGAGGTCCATCCTGACCACTCTACCGAATGACATGGCCCCATAACATTCCATCTCCTTACCATAATTTATTTTTCTTCATAGCACTTACTATTTGACATTGTATGTATGTATGTATGTATGTATCTTTTTTCTCTGGCTCACTCTCTCCACTGGCATATAAGGGCCAGGAAGTCTTTTATTTTGCTCACTGCAATATTCCCACCATGTAAACCAGTCTCTGGCACAGAGTTGCCATTCAGTATAGAAATGCCAAATGAGCGAGTAACTTTTCTGATGACCTCCTCTGCATTAGGCCCTGGACTGGGCCAAGCAGAAGATGCATCCAAGAGGAAGTCACATCCCAACAGCAAGGGCACAGACCCCAAACAAAGACAGGGGCTGCATGAAGCACAGGTGCTGTTCTTCCAGTTGCCAATCCCATCCTTTCCACCTCAGTGGCCATATTGTGCTTCATGTGGGCACTGATGGTTAGGATCTTGGGGATGATCACAGGATCAGGGCAAATGTGAGTGCCTACTCCATATGCAGACTAGATTATTTATCCAACCTTAGATTCATTCTCTGGGGAGTTTTGCTCAACAGTTTTGTCTGTCTTTTGGCTTAAAAACAGGGACAACAGTTTTAGAGGTGGGTTCTTATCTTCTTTTCTCACTACCTTCACATCTATACTTTTGCCACTCTCAAACACAAATTATATAACATTTCTTTTGGAGAAACAAGGTGGGGATAAAGAGGAGAGTTATTGCATAATGCTCTAGATTGTTCTGTGTTTAAAAGCTTGTCTAATTATTGCAAAATGAAATATAAGGTTATATACATATGTATAATTTATATATATAAAATTTGGGGGGTATGGAAGGTTTATTTTATTCATGTGTATATTACTCTTGGTATATAATGGCACAAGTTTTTTCTTTCATTTTTAAGTATCCATACGGCTGATGTGTTCACAGAGGCCCTGCAGTCTGTCAAAAGCATATAATATCAGTGTCTGAACATATACTGCTGCTAGGGAAAGCATGTCAAGCTAGTGAATGTTCTGTATCCTGAATTGTCTTATGTAATCTAAAAAATTAAAACTACCATATTTACTTGCATAATTAATGAAGTCAGTATAAGATATATAACCAGAAAAAATGCTACTTCTCACCAATTGCTTATATTTCTTGTTGGTGGCATTTTTCTTTTTTCTTTTATTTCCTTTTTCCTTTCTCTTCTTTTTAAATTTTTCCTTGTACATATACCAAAGCTTCTGAAACTCACTGGCCACAAAACATGTCTTAGAGTGGTGCTTTTCAAACAGTGTTTGATTAAAAGATGCTTGATCACAAGATAATAAAAAGATTTCATGGTCAATAGTTTGGTAATATTCATAGTAAAGGCTCTGATAAGTTCTGTATCAAATACATATGCATAAATTTATTTAAACCAGTGTTTCCTATACTTTTATTTTGAGCGCTTTTTTCAAAGAATGACAAGATCTAGAGATAAAGTGATATGTGGTGTAACGATTTGGGAAACGCTTGTTTCAGAGTGTTTTAGTTAATGATCATTCTGTTATCATCCCTCTCCTTTCCTTTTCCCAAGTCTTTGCATTTGCCATGACACAACTTATCACTTAGCCCATTTCAAACATTCTCATGTAAGATTACCTACCCTGCATTCCTCCGTCCATCCTCCATGCCCTTATAATCATTTTTACCTCATCTACACAGACTCTGTGTTCGGCTCTCAGGATGTAAGACCAGTAGACTCATTAACTACCCTTGAGGAGTAATAGAGGATTGTATATATGTGTAGAGGACTAATTGAGGGAGGGGTAATTTGATATACATGACACATTGTGGGCAAAAAAGATAGCATGACCTATGAGAATCTGCAAATTTCACTGCACTCTCTAGAGCACAGAGAGAAAAGGAGGGAGGTAGGCTGAGAAGGAGAATGCTGGAGAGGTAGGAATTAGTGTGATCAGGGAAGGCTTTGCATATTAGGCATATTGAATTTATATTCTAAGCCAGAAGTTCTCAGGCTAGACTGTGCATTTGCATTACCTGGAGCCTTTAAAAAATGCCTATTCATGTACCTGGCATCAATTCAGATTTAACTTGTCTGGAGTAAGACCTGTTTTTTTTTTGTTTGTTTTTGTTTTTAAACTTCACAGGTGATTTAATATGCAGCCAGGGTCGAAATAACTGTTAGATGTCTTGGGAACTTTGGAAGCTATTGAAAAGTTTGAAAAAGTATGAAACATGATCGGATTTATATTTTAGAAATATTACATTAAAGAAAAACAAAAGATGTCTAGGATAACAATGATGTTTAACTCTGAGAATCCTTGGCACTTAGAAGTTATACAAGAAACATCTGGTGAAAGAATAAATAGCCAAACAAAACATTTGTGGCAGATAATGGAGCCCCTTCTTCCAAGCCTTGCCAAGGGAGTAGTGACAGCAACAGGAATATAGCTCTCTAATAAGAAAAGAGAGGACAGTTTTACCTCAAATCTGACCTTTTCTGTCAAAACCTTTCCCTATGCACAGTCTGGTACAGAGGTTAGGAACATAAAGTTGGAATCAGACAGACTGGGGGTCTGATTCTCATCTCACACTTATAACTGTTTACTCTTGGGCAAGTTATTCTCATTAAGCTTCAGATTTAATATCCATAAAATGGGGATAATGATATGATAAATGAGATGATGCTTAAGAATTATTTAGTCTAATGCCTGGTGCAGAGTGAAAACTCATTAAGGAAAAAAACCTTACAACTCACATGCACTTCCTGGGAATTAGTCAGGAGACATCTCTCCCCTTTTCGTTTTACGTGTGGCTGCCACACACACCAACTAGAAAGAGAAGCTTCACCTACCAAGCATAGCTGTGACCACACCTGGTGCATAGGCTGTCTTTTTAAAAGTAAACATCTGCGATGTCAATGTGGCAACACAAAAACACATACATAGCTCATAACTGTCCTCAAACTGCACTTCTGTGTGAATAATGAATGAGGAATATACTCATCCTACTTGCATGATAAAGACAGATTATGGAAGGCTTGGAGAGGTCAAACCAGTAGATGGTATGGCAGGCTGCAGGACTGAGTATCGAAGGGTCCGAACCAAAAAAAGCTATAGATAACATGAATATTATAAAATTTTATGGCTGTTTTAATTATAAAATGTCAACCTGATAGAAAATATAGTATTCTCCATTGTCTCTCAAAGACATTCAAAAGCTAATCATATATTACATATGACTCAATATAGTAAGTAAACATAAAAAGAAATATGTAAGCCACATGATCTAATTAGAATGCAATAGAAATAGTAATAATATAAATATAAACCATAATAAAAAGAATAATGATTGAGATTAACTAAATACTACAAACACTGCTTTAGGCATTTTACATATTTTTGTTAATTTAATGTTGCCAACCACCCCTTGTAGTATTTATTATTATTGTCTGCTTAATTAAAAGGATAAGTGAATTGCCTACCTAATTAGAGGTGAAGCTGTCGTTGGAATTCAGGAAGTCTCATGTCAAAACTTTAGCTTAACCACTATTCTACATTGCCTCTCAAATTCTTGGAAATAAAATTTCCTTTTTTTAGAAAGAAACTTTAAAATATAGGTTTTCTTTTTAAATAACAAAAGAAGTGTAATCCAAGCAAGAACAAATTAATAAAGTCAAAAGTAGAAATTCATGAATTCAAGAATAAAAACCAATATACTAAAGATGCAATTTTTTTTTTTGAGGCATGCCCAATGACAACCATATAATCTAATTATAAAAGAATGATAATTAGCAATATTACTTCTAGTAAGAATAATAGCAACGCAAGAGAAATAACTGTAATGCTGAATTTATTGTGTGTCAGGGTTGGGGCTAAGTACTTCAAATGTAGTACATTAATCACAATAAACCTTTATGATAAATACTCTAATCATACCCATTTTACAGATGAGGAAACCGAACTGCAGAGAAGTTAACTTGTTTACATTTCCTCAGTTACTGAGTGCCTGTGTTAGCTTCTGAACTCATGTCTGCTGGACTCCAGAACCCAAACTTGTATGATACATGCAGCCACTCAGAAAACAAATATCTAAATTAATATGAGAAAGCACATGCAACAAAATCAATGAAGAATATTAAAATTTATAACAGAATATTTAAAGTGTTTGATGCACACAAGTTAAAATCTCTATTAAATAACTTATTTTTACAGAAAAATGTAATTGACCCAAGTTGACATACATAGTTTAAAATCCAGTAATCATGCAAAAAATTGAAGGCGCTGTTAAAAACAAAACTTTTCAATAAAAGAGCCAGACCTAAGCATTTTCTTTTTCAGATCCTAGCTTTTATTTTTGTTAATTTTTAATGTTTTAAATTTTATTCGTAATTGACATACAATATTATCCTAGCTTCAGGTGTGCAACACAGTGATTTGACATTTATATATTGTATGAAGCAATCACAGTTACTCTAGTAAACATCTGTCACCATACATAGTTGTCACAATATTACTGACTATATTTCCTATGCTATCCATTATATCCCTGTGATTTATTTTATAATTGGAAGTTTATACTACTTAATTCCCTTCCCCTATTCTGCCAATTCCCAACCCTTGTCCATCAGGAAACCATTACTTTATTCTCTGTATCTAAGAGTTAGTTTCTGTTTCATTGTTTGCTCATTTGTTTTGTTTTTAGATTCTACATATAAATGAAATTATATGGCATTTGTCTTTCTCTGTCCCATACATTTTTCTTAGCATAATTCAATCTAGGTCATCCATGTTGTTGCAAATGGCACAATTTCATTCTTTTCTATAGCTGAGGAGTATTCCATTGTATTTATTCCATTGTATTTCATTATATATAGCACATGTTGATTTATTCGATAGACGTTTCCATATCTTGGCTTCTTGTAAACAGTGTTGCAATGAACACCAGTACATATGTCTTTTTGAATTAGTGTTTTCAGTTTCTTCAGATAAATATGTAGAAGTGGGATTGTTGGGTCATGTGGTAATTCTATTTTCAATTTTTTGAGAACTCTCCATACTGTTTTCTCCATAGTGGCTGCATTAGCTTACAGCCTCACCAACAGTGCATGAGAGTTCCCTTTTCTTTACATCCTTGAGAACATTTCTTTTTTGTCTTTTTGATAACAGCCATTCTGACACGTATGAGCTGGTATCATGGTTTTGATTTGCATTTCCCTGATAATTAGTGATGAGCAGCCTTTCATGTTTGTTGACCATCTGTATATCTCTCTTGGAGAAATGTCTATTCAGGTCCTCTGCCCAAATTTAATTGGATTGCTTGTTTGCTTTTGATGTTGAGTTGAATGAGACTTTATATATTTTGAATATTAACCCATTATTAGTTATATCGTTAGCAAGTATCTTCTCCCCTTCAGTACGTTGCCTTTTCATTTTGTTAATTGTTTCCTTTGCTGTTCAAAGGCTTTAGAGTTTGAGGTAGTTCCATTTGTTTCTTTTTGTTGTTTGCCCAACAACATATCCAAAAATATATTGGTAAGACCAATGTCAAAGAGTTTACTGCCTATGTTTTCTCTAGGAGCTTTATAGTTTGAGGTATTACATTTAAGCCTTTAATCCATTTTGAGTTTATTTTTGGATATGGTCTAAGAAAGTGATCTTGTTTCCTTTTTTCTTTTTTTTTTTTTTCCACACATGGGTCAAGTTTTTTCAGTACCATTTATTGAAGAGATTCTTTTCCTCATTGTAAATTTTTGCTTCCTTTGTCATAGATTAATTGACCATATAAGCATGGGTTTATTTCTAGGCCTTCTATTCTGTTCCATTGATATATGTGCCTCATTATGTACCAGTAACATACTGTTTTTATTACTATAGGTATATAGTATATTTTGATATTAGGTGATACCTCCAACTTTGTTCTTAATTCTCAAGATTGCCTTGGCTCTTTTGTGGTTCCATATAAATTTTAGGAATCTTTGTATCAGTTCTATGAATAATGCCATTGGCCACTGGTATTTTGCTAGAGATTGCATTGAATGTGTAGATTTCTTTGGGTATTATAGACAGTTAAATTTATTAATTCTTCCCATCCATGAGCATAGTACATCCTTCCATTTATTTGTGTTTTCTTCAATTTCTTACATCAATGTTTTATAGTTTTCATAGTTCAGGTCTTTCACTTCCTCTGTTAAATTTATTTCTAGGTATTTAATTATTTTTGATATAGTTGTAAATGAGATTGTTTTCTTAATTTCTGATAGTTCATTATTAGTGTATAGTAATGCAAGAGATTTCTAAATATTAATTTTTATCCTGAAACTTTAATGAATTCAGTTATCATTGTGTGTGTGTGTAGAATCTTTAGGACATTTCTGTATATATAAATTTTGTTTATAAAAAAATAAATGTTGAATTTTGTTAAAGGCCTTTCTGCATCTATTGATATGATAAATGACTTTTATCCTTCGTTTGCTTATGTGGTGTATTGCATTGATTTGTGGATGTTGAACCATCTTTGCATTTCTGGAATAATTCCCTGTTGATCATGGTGTATTATCTTTTTAATGTATTGTTAAAGTGAGCTAATATTTTGTTGATGATTGTTACATCTATGTTCATCAGTAATATTGGTCTGTACTTTTCATTTCTTCTAGTGTCTTCATCATTTTAGTATCAGGGTAATGCTTGTAGAATGAGTTTGGAAGCTTTTCTTCCTTTTCATTTTTTTGGAGTAGTTTCAGAAGAATAGGTATTAATACTTATTTGACTATTTGGTAGAATTCACCTGTAAAGCTATCTGGTCCTAGACTTTTATTTTGGGAAGTTGTTTGATTTATGACATAATTTTGTTACTAGTAATCTGTCCAGATATTCTGTTTCTTCCTAATTGAGTTTTGGAAGAGTGTATGTTTCTAGGAATTTCTCCATTTCTTTTAGGTGGTCTAGTTTGTTGGTGTTTAATTGTTCATACTATTCTCTTATAATCGTTTGTATTTCTTTGGTATTGGTTGTCACTTCTCTTTCATTTCTGATTTTATTTATTTGCTCCCTCTCTTTTTCTTGATAAGTCTTGCTAAAGGTTCATCAACTTCATTTATCTTTTCCAAGAATCATTCTTATTTACATTGATCTCTGTATTTTAGTCTTAATTTCATTTATCTGTTCTGATTTTTATTTTTCCTTCCTTGTATTTACTTTGACCTTTGTTCTTCAATTCTAATTCCTTTATGGGTAAGGTAAGGTTTTTTAAATGAAATTTTTCTTGTTCTTTGAGTAGGTTCATACTGCTATGAATTCCCTTCATAGAACTGCTTTTGCTGTGTCTCAGAGAGTTTCAATCATTGCATTTCCATTTTCATTTGTCTTTTTTTTTTTATTTCCTTCTTGATTTCTTCATTAACCTATTGTTTCATAGCATGTTGTTTAGCCTCCAAATGCTTGTTTTCCCAGTTTTCTTCCTGTAAATGATATCTCGTATTACACACTGTGACTGAAGAGGATGTCCAAAATGATTTGTCTTATTAAAGTTACTGAGATTTGTTGTGGCTTAACCTGTGGCCTATCCTGGAAAAATGTTACACTTGAAAAGAATGTGCATTCTGCCGTTTTGGGTGGAATGTTCTATAATTATCTATTAAGTCCATTTACTGATGTACCATTTAAGGCCAGTTTTCTTGTTGATTTTCTGTCTGAATGAATTATCCACTGATGTAAGTGCAGTGTTAAAGTCCCCTACTATTATTGTGATACTGTCCATTTCTCCTTTATGCCTGTTAATATTTGTTTTATGTAATTAGGTGCTCCTCTATCAGGTGTGTATATATTTACAAGTAGTGTATCCTCTTATTGGATCGATCTCTTTATCATTATGTAATGCCCTCTGGCTTCTCATTACAGTAATTTTAATATCTATATGCTTTTTTTTTTCATTTCTCTAACCTTTCACTTTCAGTCTGTGTGTCTCTTTCAACATAAAGCAAATCTCTTGTATGCAGCATATACATGATTTTATTTTTTAATCCATTTGATTGGAGCATTTAGTCCATTTACATTTAAAGTAATTATTGGTAAGTCTATACTTACTGACATTTTAATAATTGTTTTGTTATTTTTGTCGTTCTTCTCTCTTCCTTCTCTTGCTCTCTCTCCTTGTGCATTAGTGGTTTTCTTTAGTGATATGTTTGGATTTCTTTCTCTTTATTTTTTTGTGTATTTGGCATAGATTTTTTGGTTTGTGATTACCATGAGATTCATATAGAACAAGCTATGTTTGTAGAGGTTTATTTTAAGTTGATGGACACTTAATCTCAAATGCATTCTAAAAGCACTACATCTTTTGCTCACTCTTACCCTTAGGTCGATTCTTTTTATGTTATTTTTTTACATTGTGTATATGTGTGTATCCCTTAATATATCATTGTAGTTCAATGTGATCTTACTGCTTTTGTCTTTTAACCTTCCTATTAGCTTTATACTTGGTTAATCCAGAACTTTTAATAATTGTTTTACTTTATTTTTTTTCTTTCTTACATTTTCTTATTTTCTTCTCCAGTTGAAGCATTCCCTTTATCCTTTGTTGTAGACAATTTAGTGGTGATGAACTCCTTTAGCTTTTGTTTGTCTGGGACACTCTATTTTAAACCCCTTCAATTCTTAATAACAACTTTGTTCAGAAGTGTATTCTTGTAGATTTTTTCCCCTTGAATTACTTTGACTATATCATGACATTCTCCTCTGGCTTGCAAGGTTTCTACTTAAAAATCAGCTGATTATCTGATAGAGGAACCCTTGTGCATAACTAGCTGCTTTTCTCTCACTGCTTTTGGGAATTTTAATTATGATGTGTCTTAGTGTGGATCTCTTGGGTTTATCTTGTTTGGGACTCTCACTGCTTCCAGGAGTTGGATGTCTTTCTCACCAGGTTAGAGACGTTTTTGAGCCATTATATTTTTTTAAGTTTTTCAGACCCTTTCTTTCTCTTCTCCTTCTGGGACCCCTATGATGTGAGTGTTGGCATGCTTGACGTTGTCCCAGAGGTCTCTTAAATTAACCTAATTTAATTTTTTTTTTCTTTTTGTTGTTCCAATGGCTGATTTCAATTACTTTGTCTTCCAGGCTGCTGATTAGTTCTTCTGCATAACCTAATCTGCTGTTGATTTCCTTTAGGGTTTTTTGGTTTTTTGTTTGTTTGTTTGTTTGTTTTTACCATTTCAGGCATTATATTCTTCAGTACTGCATAGTTCTTTTTATTATTTTCTACTTTTTTGTTGAAGTTTTTATTTAGTTTATTTTTTCCCCGAGTTGATTGAACAACTTCATAACCAGTTTTGAACTCTCTATCTGGTAAATTGCTCTTTTCCATTTCAGTTCTTTTTCTGGCTTTTCTTGTATGTTTCTTTGGAACATAGTTTTCTGTCTTCTCATTTTGGCTGTCTCTCTGTGTTTATTTCTATAAAAAAACACAAGATATCAACCTCTCCTGGTCTTGAGGAGTGGCCTCGTGCAGGAGCTTCTCCTTTTTATACTGTATGGGGGTGTTTTTGGCAGGTAAGCTAGAGCTGGATCTAGCTTATATAATATAAATATGATATACATATCTATATATATATTTTACTCAATATGGCCGGGGAAGCATGGATTGTAAGGAGACCTAGGACCATGTCACACTGGCACTGCCTTGACAGGCTGGCTGGAGCTGTAGTTAGAGTAGTCTCAGGCCATGGCTAATCCTGGGGTCAAGGTTCACCAGGGCTGTTTTGACAGTCTGGCTAAAGCTGGAGCTGGAGCAGGCCACAGAGATTCTCACCGGGCTATCTGCACCATGGCCTGGCTCTGTAGCTAAAGCAAGCTGGAGTAGCAAGGAGTTCTGTGGTCAAGACACACAGGCTCCTGGAGCTATAGCTAAAGCAGGCATGGGTTGCAGGAAGTCCTGGGGGCAAGCTGCACTCAGGCTAGAGCTGTAGCTAGAGCAGGTATGAGTTAGAATCTGTAATTGGAGAAGGCTGGAAGTGAAGGTAAATTGCTCCAGAAACTGGAGTTATGGCTGGAGCGAGTTCGAGCTACATACAGGGAGTCCTAGAAGTAAGCCACAGAGCTGGTGTGGCCCTGGGGTGCACAGGGACAGCTTTGGTTGGCTCGTTAGAATGCCTGGATCATGCTCTTACCTGTGCAATCATGTTGGATGGAGGATAAAAACAAATGGCTCTCTCCAGTGCCTCTGATCCTAGGGAGAATTCCTACAATTCCTTTCCCATTTGACAAATGGTCTAGGGTTAGTAAATGGATTTCCTTCTCATCTAGTGTAGGTGCCTGTTTACCACTGTGTTTTCACTGTGTCCCAGGGAAGGTGTATTTGCACACAGCTCCTCAGTTATCCTTCCCTTCTGCGGATTGGTGCATTGGGAGTGGTTCCTTCGATTACATGTCTCTGTCTTTCCATTTTTATGTGCTTTCTCTCTCATTTGTTTTGCAGAAGCTGTTTAGTCAGCCTCCAATTCTTCTTCAGGAGAAATTGCTCTGTCTGTAGGTGTAATTTGTTGTGTTTGTCAGAGGAGGTGAGTTCAGGGTCTTCCTATACTACCATCTTGGACCCCTCCCCTCCTAGACAGTTTTATAGGGAAATTTTATCAAGCTTCAAGAAGCAGGTAATTCCATTATCATGTAAATCTTTGTAACCAATCAAAAAAGCAGTATGGAATTACACATACAAATGGAAATGACATAGAGGGGTGAGGCGGACAATAAAGTAACCATTACTATATAGAAAGATTACTTCGGATAAGTTCTATGAGGGTGATGGAGTTGAGAGGCATTTCACTTCAGACACTACTCCCAGGACAGCCCTCTCAGAAAATGTGATATTCTTATCAAAGTAACATGTGAAAGACAGGAAGCAGCTGGACATGATGGATATGAAAAAACAGTATTCAAGGCACTGAGAATAATAAGGAAAAACACCCTGAGGTAGGAATGCAAGGAACATGTCACACAAAATAGAAGAAAGATCAGAAAAAAATATTCACAGTCAATAGGGAGAAAGATACAAGACCATTTCAGAGAGGCAATTTCAGTAATCCAAGTGACAGGTGGTGGCATGAGTTATGGTGAGACATGCAAAGTTTTGAATTATATATAATATAAATATGACATACATATCTATCTATATAGATAGATATAGATATTTTACTCAATATGGTCAGGGAGGCATAATTAAAGCAAAGTAAAAATTCTCATTCTATAAGTTGTTTGATATAATGCAATGAAATGTAATAAAAGGTACTGTCAAGAACTCCAAGCTTTAAATGAGTGATGTAGTTTAGTAATAATGAAAAGATTCTCCTTTATAAAGTAAAATCATTTTATAGCATCTCAATCCATCTTGTTGATTCCTATTAACACTTATCTGAGTATGAACAGAAGGTTTTTTAATGAAGCATATTGACTAAAATGCTTGCTAAATCTTTCTAAATTATATTATGGCTCCAACCTCCACTGGAATAATAAACCAACTAAATAATAGAGTTAGGGACACACAGTCAGCTCTCCCTTTCTGACTTTGTTTAAATTTTATTTCACAGATTTTTTTCACTGTCAATTTTAGAGAAGCACATAGTATAGTAGACAGCAGTGGAATAGAGTCAGAAAACCCAGACCCACATTACCTCTGCTGCTAACTTATAAGGGATGGTGAGTCTGTAATGAGAATCCCATTGACTGTTCTGCATGTTGCAGCATTATTGTGAGAAGCAAATTAGATAATTGATATGAAAGGAATTTTGGAAATTTTAAGGTGTAAGATTTAGTTAGTTGTGATAATATATAATTCTTGGAAAGACATAAGTTCAGTAATGCACTCATGGAATAGAATAAAAGTCAACAGAGTCAATTCAGAGTATTTGTAGGCTTTGCATTGGCTTCTAAGAAAGGACAGGTTTATGACATAATGATCAGCCTGCATTGGAAGTGTACTACTTACTACTGACACAAGATGGGTCCAAGGGCTTTGTCTCTAAAATGTGAGTGTGGGAATCTCTTAAGCTTTGCAGTTCAAATGGGTCTTTAAGTACACCATATTAGTTACTCAGATGAAATCAAGACATTGTTTGTTCCATGATTTATTTTCTTGTGTGGGTAGCCTCAGTAAAAATTCTTCTCTTACCAAGGTCTACTAAAGTTTGACTTATTTCCCATTAGAGTTGCTTAAAATTCAGAATACCTGATTAAAAGGGAGTACCAGAAACTTAAAATTCATTCTGCTTAAACTGTATCTTTTCATATAAATTATAGGCAGTTCTCTTCCAGTAGACAGGAAGAAAGGTACTGTACTATTAGAACTTTAAAAATAACTTGAGATGAAAATATACGGAAGAGAATTAAAAAGAACCAGGCTAAAACCAAATCGTACTATCTAGCCAGAAATTTTACTTCTTTCTGTGATTGAAATTAGTTTTTAAAAAGATTTTTATATTCAGTAAACATGTCTTCCTAACTGCAGGCCTTTAAAGACCTTAAATTTCTTTTAAAAAGGCAATGATGTTTTTGAACACTGTATTTAGTCAATAAATATTCATGAAAATCTGATCTAGAAGGATCATGAAGTATTAGAATTAAATGAATAGGAAAAAATTCCCAATTACTATATGCATATATAATTTATTGCTTTAAAACAGCTTTAAAACTGTTATAATTAAGTTAAGCTGACTTCTATTACATGATCATTTTTGGCATTATAATTATTTTTCAAACAATATTACTAAAATGCTGATTAATTTAAAATGTATATGTCCCTGACCACTAGTAAGCATATTCACTTATGAGAAAGTGGTAAGTGTTATTAATAAATGACCAGGTGCATTTATTAGGTGACATACTTTTAATATGTCTTGATGATGATAAAAAAAATTAGATCTCATTCTTGTTCGAAAACATGTCAGTGGAAACTAAAGTCACGTTATTTCTTATCCAAGAACACTACTTTACAGTTTATGTAACATATTCCTAAACAAATGCTTTCTGTTAGATAACTGAAGTAACTTTATAATTTTGGACCGAAACATTCATGTACCATGTATTATGACAAACAGATACTATATTCGAAAGTGATATTTCATAATTTTAGGCATTATTTACAAACATGAAAATATGGCATTAGTGTATAGTTCAAATTGCTAAAAAATATATATGCAAAGGCTGATATTTCTTATGTAATTTACTTAGTAGTAACTGATGCGGGCAATATCTGATCAACAGTGGCTTAAATGTCATTCTGCACAGAATGTTCTCTCAATAAATATGGTTAAAAACATGGTTACATTGGAAGGAATTTTGCATTTCAAAAATGAACAAATGTATTCACCAACTGTTTAAAATGACTGTAGAAAGTAACTTCACTTGGCAACATTATTTTATGGAGGAAAAAAAGACAAACTAAAGTTAAAAAGCTCAAGTTAAAAAGAAACGAGAGATTTCAGATTAATGAACTTTGCAGCTGGCATGAGCCTTCTGAATAATGCAGTCAAAGGAGAACAGTGACCAAAAAAGGCAAGGTAAGATGGGCTAGAAGGACAGATATAACCAGATAACTCATGTAGAAAGCTAATTCCATCACAACTCATATACATGTGGCTTTAATGAAGAAAACGATAGATGAAAAAGCTATGGCATGGAATCTTTGAAATTGCCCCTTCTAGAGAATCATCAGGAATATCTTCAAATGAATGCCTTTTGAATTGAGAATCTGTATCAAAGCAACAGAAATCATCCTTATATGAAGTCAATGTCTCCTTCTCCACTCAGTTCATCGGTACAGCTTCCTACTCCTTCCAACTATTTCCTGAATAGCAAACAAAATTAAGCTGTATCCATTTAAAAAAAAAATATTTTCCTCTGTAGGTCTTTTAAGAAGTCAGTAAGTGCCTGAATGAGAAATGCTGTCCTAAAATTGATATGACTCAATGAAATAAGACTTTCTAAGGTATACACATGTTTCAAATTGTTGCAACATAATCTTAAATTTCTGCTCATGAACTCTCTCTGAAAGAATTGCTTGAGGACGTACTCCAACAAATGAAAAATGGATTCTAAAACATAAAAATATGTAGATATAAAGATGAATATACACACACACTCAGACATTATATACACAACCAACCAATCAAACCAAAATTGTGTGTAAGGAGGCAAGCACAATGCAGTGTTTATACAAATAATTATTAATATACAATGCAAAAAGTACTAAATATAGTACTTATTATGGAACTAAAATCTCATGTGGGCACAACAAAATGGAGAGCAATATGCCTGTGCTCAGAGTAGAAACAGATAGAAAGGATGAGAGTACTTAGGTCCTTTTCTTGTTTGGAGAAATCGTGATTAACTCTAGGCATTGACTCAAAAATTATACACTGAAATAATATATATAAATAGGATGTATAACTTCAAATTAATGAAGAGAAAATACCTTCTAACAGTTATTAAAAAAACAGGAAATGGGAAACAAAAATAAACAGTAAATATAGTAAACAGAAAAAATAAAAAGATGGCAGGAGTAAATACCTAAAGGTAAGATAAAAGACAAACACATCACTGATTGCCTTGTTTTTAACCTGACCTCCATATTAGATCCTCAATTGCTTTCTTCATAAGGCTTATCAAAATTTGTAATTATTTTATTCTTTCCTATTCAGGGTCTCCCTGCCACCCTGTTCCACTAGAATGTAAGCACCACAAAGAAAGGAATTACCACCTTTTTATTCACTTACATATTCTTAGTGACTTGCACAGAGCTATATGCTGTTTACACCAGACAAATATAAAATAACAAAGTACAAAATAAATGGTTGGTACACTGATACAATAGGCAAATGCCAATAAAATCAAACAAGCATGGATACATAATAGAAAAAATAGAAGTCTAGGTGAAAAGCACTGAATAAAGCAAAAAGATTTATTTCATGTTTAAAAAAGTTATAATCCATCTCAAAGATATATTGATCTTTTAGCAACATAGCTGAAAAAAAAGAGCAAACAAAAAAACCCTGCCAAAATAGAAAAAGCAATCATATTAGAATAATTTAACATTTCTAGATTATAAAGACAAAATAAGCCCTATAAATAATATGACTAGATAATTATCACACACAGAACAGAACTTGTTACCAACAAGGAAAATATATTCTTTCGAAATAACCATGGAATAGTAAAAAAAAATCATAAATTACAAAGAAATTTTTAAAACATACCAGAAAGTATGTCCTAAAGGCAAGCTTTGACCATAATGCAATGAAATTTGGAATTTAAAGAGAAAAAAATAACAACAATGCCTACAACAAAAGTAAACCACTTGGAAATAAAGATGCATATAGCTAGAAGGAAAGAGTTAATATTGTAAGAATGTGAATTTTTTCTATATTAAAGAGTCATAGCAATCCTAGTAAAAAATACTAAAGGAATACTTTAATAGTCCCACCAAGTTGATTGTAAAGTTCACCAGGAAGAGAAAATTAAACTTATCAATAAATGGATAAATGAAATATTAGAAAAAAACAAACCCAGAACATGATTCATAGAACTGCATAATACTACAAAGCCTCCTGCTGTCCATCAGATGCAGGGTAAATCAGCTGTAGTCAAAAAGGCCGCATATCAGTTAGGATTCATTTTGAGACAGCATTCTTGTTTTTGCTATTGCTAAAATGAGCAACTTTGGGCAAGTCAGGGAACTTCTTTGGTGGTCTTCCCTCTTTCAGGGAACCTTGAATCAATATTAGGGAACCTTGTTTTGCTGGTATTAACCTTTCTTATTGTCTTTGTTGATCCCTATTCCCCTCCATGAGCAGTTCTCAGAGTATGGTACACAAATTTTTGGGGCCCAAGACCCCTTCAGAGAGACTGTGAGGTTAAAACTATCAGAATAAAATTAAGAAATTACTTTTTCACTGTGCTAATATTTGCACTGATTATACAAAAGCAATAACGGGCCATATTGTGGGGACCTTAGCACCAAATCAAAACAGTGGTACCAAACTATACAAGTAGGCATTGTTTTCTTCACCACCTAGCATGGCAGTACAAACAAATAAAATAATAACAAAATGCTAGTTTCAAGAATATCTTTTATGGAGCAGTAAAAATTAATTTTATTAAATAGCAATTCTTGAGTGTATACCTTTTTAACAGTATATATGACAAAATTGGAAATATGTATAAAGCACTTCTGCTGCATGCTTAAGTATGGTTTTCACAAGAAAAATTACTTGGGTGATTATTTCAGTTGCAAGCTGAACTACTTTTTACATGGAACAGCATCTTTACTTAGAAAAATGGCTAACGGAGAAAAATGAAGTGAGACTATTATTTCAAAGAAAACAAATTACAGTATTTGTTACTGATGATAAATTCAAATAAAAATTAGAAGTTTGAAAAAGTTATCTCCACCGCAGTGAGCTGGAAAGTTTCCTAATATTTAAGGACTTTTCTGATGAGATCATTGGCAATATTAATAGATATGTGTATTTTAATATTATGAAATGTGTGAACATTTAGGAAATTTACATAACTCAGTGATCCAGTATTATCAAGAGGGCTAATGCTTAAGGAAAAGATCCATTCAAAGTGCAAGCTAGACAATGGATTTTAAGGTAATAGAAGAGTATGAAAAGTTCATTGCATTGTTTCAAATCAGTTGACATCAAGAACACATACAACTAGTGTTTCTCATCTTTTTTGCTCATGTTCTTACCAATTTCTACAATTATCCTCCATTTTCTGTGTCTTTATATTCTTTTCATTCTTTAAAGCCTATCATATCTTACATCTAGGAGGTACTAAAAATATTAATACTTATTTGTATTAAATTATAACACAAGTGCATTACAAGTCAAATCTTTCAAATCTCACTTCACTGAAAGAAAAAAAAATAGCAACTTATTGCCCATTTCCCATAAGGTACTGAACATTCCGAGGTACATAGAATATACTTTCTCTCCAGAGGACAGAAATGCTTCCTGCACACTGTCTACCTGGAAACCCCCATGGCAGCCCCGTCCCTGTGGCCTCTTCCCGCACTCTTTCGGGGGGTATTTACTTGAAGCCTATAGTTCTACGCTGTTGGTATATACCTCACTGCTCAAGAATGCAGGCCTTTTGAGCACTTGCTTGATAGGTTCTAGCACAATAAAGAATTCACTTGCTTCCCTATCCACATTTTAAACATGAACATTTAAAAATTACGAAGTTATCTTTTTGTAAAAGTTTTTGAATTTATTCGTATCCTATATTGATTCAAAAAGTAATCAAACCATACAAAATTGTTAGGGTAATATATATGCTCTAGACATAATACATTTTTTGTTGTTCAAGTTTTTTTTTTAGCATTTATTTTTAACTTCAAATATACAGTATATTGGTTAGACATTTATATAGTTTGTGAAATGATCCCCATGATTACTCTATCTTCCCTCTGGCTTTATACCTAGCCATTACATTACTGCTGACTTCATTCCCTATATTGTGCTCCCCATCCCCATGAACGTCTATCAACTATTAATTTGTACTTAACCCTTTCCTCCATTCTCCCAGCTGCCCAACTCCCTCTCCTTTCTGGCCGTCACGAGATTATCCTTTATATTTGTGAGGTTGTTTTTGATCAGTGTCCTCTTTTTGTGCCTTAGATTCCTGATATAAGTGAAATCATATGGTATTTACCTTTCTCTGATTTATTTAGCTCAGTATAACCTCTAGGTCCATCCATGTCATTGCAATGGTAGGATTTCATTTTTTTTTTTTTTATGGCTGAGTAATATCCCATTGTATATATGAACTATGACTCACTGTTTTATTTTGTTTTTGGATAAATACCCAGAAGTACAATTGCTGGGTCAAAAGGTAGATTGACCAATTTTAAATTTTTTGAGGAATCTCCAGACTGTTTTCGATAGTGGCTGTACCAATTTGTAATCCCACCAATAGTGTACGAGGGGTTTCTTTTCTCCACATCCTCGCCAACAGTTGTTTTTTGATTTACTAATGATAGCCATTCGTGTGAGGTGTGCAGTGATATCTCATTGTGGTTTTAATTTGCATTTCTCTGATGATAGAGCATCTTTTCACATGTCTATTGGCCATCTGTATTTCTTCTTTGGAAAAATATCTAGTCAGATCCTCCGCCCATTTTTTAATTGGATTTTTTGTTGTCGTTGAGTTGTACGAGTTCTTTATATATTTTGGATATAACTCCTTATCAGATGTATCATAAGCGAATATCTTCTCACATTCAGTAGCTTGTCTTTTTGTTTTATTGATAGTTTCCTTTGCTATGTAAAACTTTTGACTTTGGTGTAGTCCCATTTGTTTATTTTTTCTTTTGTTTCCCTTGCTCAAGGAGGTATAGCCGAAAGAAATTACTCTTATGAATGTATTAATTCACTCTACTGAATGAAAAGATCTTCCTCCTCTAGTATATACAAACATGAAAAAAAAGGCAGCAACTTAGATAATTCATAAGCATCTTCAAAATGCACTAATGATACCTGTTAGAAATGCAAATAGCAACAAACTTTTTGACTCCTTGACCACAATGAGTAGGTCTTTTTCTGCTTTGTGAATCTCAAACATCTAATTTAGAAAATTGCATATAAAGAGTACTAAAAACTACTTGTTGATTTAATTTATTGTTAAATTCTAAAACATATATACCATAAGCCAAATCTAATCTTTCCTCTAAACTGAAGCTATTCATATTAGTTTATTTTCAAAAAGTAGGAAGCACTCTGCCAGCTTTTTCTGAATCAAAATATATCTTAAAAGCTTTCTTCATATGTTTTATAGCATGAATATTTTATGTAATTAGTTGTCCTTCAGATGATTATTGCACCACTTGAAGAAAGGTATAAGATTTAAATATAATTTAATTTATTCATTTTTATTATCAAAGCTTTTTAAAATGCTTGCCATGTCCCATGAACCTTTGAAGTTTTCTGATATTGGATAGCTGAGGCTCAGCTTTCTAACAGGAATATTTTAATTATTAGAGCAAAGGAACCAAGCCTAGAAGGCATTTTTATTTCTACAGAAAAACAAAACAGTGTAATATTCAAGTTAAAGGAGAGAACTTAATTAAAACTTTAAGAATGGAACTTTATTACATATCTGAATCCTTAATCTGACCCTCCTACTTATAGATCTTAGGTGTTCAATTCTTTTTTAAAAATGATATTCTAAGCCCATTTACAAATAAGCAAGTTGTATATTTGAATTAGAATGTCTATCTAGGCCATTAAAGGACTAACCAGATGCCATGTAATAATAATAAAAATTCACTGTTTTAGAAGCTGTCAGTATTTTCTCCTTCCTCAAATCTCTGCTTTCAACTTCAGTAGGTACTTTCCAATAAACTTTCTAAGAGGCTAAATGCAATAGAATATATAGTATAGTTTTCTCTTCAGATGCTTAACTATTTTGCACATGTTTAAAATGTACAAAGTGGAGATAAAATTTCTATTACTTTTTAACAAATTCTGCCACTACTTTTACATTTTAATATTAGATGTGCTCATCAGTAAAGGGTTTAAATTCAATCTGCCACATGAGATGAATGTTTATGGAAATACTGCCTCAAATATTCATGTAATATTGTGTAAAATAGCAATTCCCACATAAACGGTCAGATTCTTCGGAATAAACATGCACTGACTGAGAATCAAAGAGGTTTTCCAGTACTGCTACAGAGAATCACATGAAATTATCACTTTGGCATGCCAAGCACCACTAACTCCCTACTTTCTATTATGCACTACAGCTCTATAATCACTGAGACTGTGTAAAGTAGAGGCATTTCTTCATAAATTTCTTTGTAGTTCTGTTTTCCTTATTTGTATTCTTTGAACATCTAACCACTTTCAAGACAATATACAAAAAAATAAACTTTATATAATACTTGTATAAAAGTTCATAAACCATAGGTCATAGTTAAAATTGTAATCTCCAAGGAAAAGCATTAGTACAAATATTGAATGTGATCTTTCCCAGAGTAAACAGGAATGCAGTTCTGATTTCATTAATTTCCCTCTTCTCACATGCCCAGGCACCATGCTGTGCCAGCAATACGCTTAGCTGACCTGAAATGCTTTCCTAAACTTATACTCTCACTCCAAGCCAGCTTAAGTCCTTGCTCTTCTTTGAGTTTGTCAGAGGAGTGCCTAGTCACCATCTTTTTCCTTTTTCTTAAATCCTTTTGGACTTGCTCTTGCCATTAAAATATTAACATTCTCTCTATATTTAAATCTAAATATATAAAATAATATGCAAACCTATTCCTTCAACAATAATTTTATGTATATATTCATTCAAAATACTGATAACCTACTTTGGTTTAGATGCTGCAGCAAGCCTTACTTTTCACAATTAAATTGTAAAAGTCCCACGTGCTTTACCTTAGGACCTTCAGCACCATACTCACCTCACAGTAAGAGCTCAATGTATAGTAGATTAATGGACAACAACATAGTTTTAAAAGCAGTTACAGTTCATACTCAAAATAATGTGGTTAATAAATGAGCACAGTACTATCGCATTCTAATTAGCATCACAAATTTGATTATAGTTGAAACTATTTTCTATGTCTGTGACCTCAGAAACCTGGCTTTGCCCTTAAATGTGGAACCACAGAATTTCCTTGAGAGAGGAACTTAGATGGTAGCAATCTAGTTGGGAAGAGAGTGGCATAGTATGGCAGAAGATCTGAGTGTGTCATGTCACAATCACCAAGCTCACTTTCCCAGACAGCCTGGCAGAGTTGAGCCAGGGCCCTAATCACCCTCATACCACACTTCTCTACTTTTCATCCAAAGAATTTTCATTCTCTTTCTTTCATTGATTGAAGTAATATGTGCTCAGGACTCTTGTAGGCACTGATCAAAATGTCAGGCATTATCTCTCAGGCCCCGTTCCTTCTGCTTGACATGCTGCTGTCATCTTGAATGATTCTTATGCCCCTGGGATAAACCATCTAAGGCCCTTGACAAATGATTTCTTGGCCTAATCAATTGCAGTGAACTTCACACCTATTCCATAACTGACAGCTAGAAGTGCCTTAATTCTGAAATCTTAAACTCTAAACTTCCACATGCAGACTACAGCTTTCCTTCTTTTTTTTTTTATTTTAATTCCCTGGACTTGTCACTTGACATGCCTAGGCCATCACTATGTCACTATATCTGTATCACTATACCTTTTAGATGCTTTTGTTTTCTTCCCCTAGGTTTATTGCCATGTAATTGACATATAACTTTGTATTAGTTTAAAGTGTTTAGCATAATGATTTGAGATATATATGTGTATGTACGTATGTATGTATCTGTGTGTGTGTGTGTATATACACATATATATATAGTGAAATGGTTACCACAATAAGTTTAGTTAACATCCATCACCTCACATAGTTATAAATTTTTTTAAAATTAAATGATAAGAACTTTTAGGGTCTACTCTTAGTAACTTTCAAATGTAGAATACAGTATAATTAACTATAGTCACCATGCCTTACCATCCTCAGAATTTATTTATCTTATAATTGGAAATTTGTACCTTTTGACCACCTTCACCCATTTCCCCCACCCACTCCTCAAAACTACCAATCTGTTTCTGAGTTCAATTTTTTAGATTTCACATGTAAGTGAGATTAGACAGTATTTGTCTTACTCTGACTTATTTCACATAGCCTAATGCCCTCAAAGTCCAACCGTGTCGCAAATGGCAAGATTTCATTCTTTTTTATATCTGAATAGTAGTCCATTGTGTGTGTGTGTGTGTGTGTGTACTGTGTTTTCTTTATCCATTCATCCACAGATGCATACTTAGGTTGTTTCCATGTCTTGGCTATTATGAATAATGCTGCAATAAATATGGAAGTACAGATATTTCTTTGAGATCCTGATTTCATTTCCTTTGTATATATACCCTGAAGTGAAATTACTGGATCACATAGTAGTTCTATTTTTAATTTTTTGAGGAACCTCCACAATATTTTCCATAGTAGCTGCACCAATGTTACATTCCCACCAACAGTGCACAAGGGTTCCTTTTTCTGCACATCCTTGCCAATGATAATCATTCTAACAGGTCTGAGGTGGTACCTCATTGTAGTTTTGATGTTAAGCACTTTTTCATGTACCCATTGGCCATTTGTATGTCTTTGGAAAAATGTCTATGCAGTTCCTCTCCCCATTTTGAATATTTTGAATATTAACCCCTTATCATATTTATGATTTGCAGGTATTTTCTCCCATTCCATAGGTTTCCTGTGCTGTGCAGAAGCCTTTTAGTTTGATGTAGTCTCACCTGTTTTTGCTTTGGTTTTCTTTGCTTTTAGTATCAAGGCATTGCTTTCTATTTCTTCAATAAGTACTTTTTAAAGTACCAAATATTTGCCATGTGTTCTCTCTTAATTTCTCAAAAAAATGTAGAGAGAGCCACAAAATAGTCTTTTGCCTGAAATCATTCTTTTTAGGCACACAAATGATTTCTGCATTAAAGTGAATACAGTGAGGAGATATAGATTCCAATGTTCTTTTCTTCCATTCTCTTCTTTTTAATTCTGAGTGAATCATGGCTTAGAAAAGAAGTGGTATGAACTTCAGAGTCAATGAGAGTTGCTGATTATGGGTTGCCTCATTTCTAGTTAAAGTGAAAAACCTTCATTCAATAAACACATTTATTTTTTTCATAGGCAAGTTACAGAAATAGAACAAAGGATAAGACGTTTTAGCTAACCTCAGTACATTCAAAGAAAAAGACATGTAAACAATACTAGATTATAATTATTTCCAATAAAAGGTGTTAATATCTATCATATAAAGATAGCAGTAGGAAGGATATGGGTTCCTCTGCCCATATGGTGATTAGAGAAGACTTCACAGAAAGCATTAGGTTTTAATTGCATCAGAAAATTGTTCCAAACAAATATGATTTTACTTGCCATAGAGAACAAAATAAAAACAATCAGCAAAAGATATATTATTGAAATACATCTGGAATTTTCTCACGATACTGCAGTGACTCCAACGATTTCTTTTAGTACTGACAGGCCTTATCATGACAGCCACTAAAAAGGCAGCAATACAGTCTCATTTTTATGGGGAAAAAAGTAACGATCAAATTTAATTGTCATTTTATTGCTAACATAGCCAAATACAGAAGAAATAATTGGCTTTATTTTCTGTACTGACTGAAAACTTCTCAAATTAAATATATAATTTAAGGCATAGAACTGATATGACAGCAACTGTATATCTGGTTCCTCCACAACTGTTTGCTCTAATACCATGACTTCATGAACCATTTCAGAACTTGTAGAGAGAGCACCACTGATTTTTTTTTATTTAAGCATATTTTAAATTTTTCATTAACTCACCAAAATAAGTAAGGAAATGTTCCCTAACTCCTTTCCAGTCCTAGTAAGAGCACAGAACCCTTAAAAGTGATAGGGATTCTTGTTAAAAATGAGTTCCTCAAGAGTCCTCCAGTTTCTTATTAAGAATCCATGAGGGCAAATGAAGCTCTAAGCAAGAAGCTGACTGAGGTGGATAGAGAAACATAATCCAAAGCCCCCCTCCCACACCCCACTTCTTCCATACTTGCCAAAAAATAGGGGGTGGGGGGATCAAGGAGCACTGATGCTGTGTATAGGGCGAAGTATAGCAAAAACTCTGGAAATTGCCAGTGCTTAGCACTCTCATCTTACTTTATCCCATAAACTCATCAAAGCACTATGGCCAAGGATGCAGGATTCCATGGCAGAGTCAACAGAAAGCACTGAACACGAGTACCACAACCTGATCTCTAGAAGAGGAGTAGAATGAGTTTTTTTACTGTTACCTAAGTGCACAATGACCAGGGGCAGGGACAACTGACACAGACATTTGTGGGGAAATCCTACTCAGACCCAATGATAATTTTTCTCATTAGAAATAAAAGGAAAAGTCAATCAAACAACAACAAAAAAACACATATGTCACGAGAAACAGTGAAGCGACACAGAAACAGAATAGTGTCATAAATACGAGGAGGAAGAGCAAGACTGGAAACAACTTGCTAAAGAAACCAGAATAAGTGGAGAGGAGATGGTTTGACGAGTTAGTGGGATTAAAAGATACATGTCCATTATGAAAAGGTGAATGCCAACAAAAGATAAAGACACAACATACTGAATTGTGGAAAGCATAAAAAGTGAAATGAAAATGTAATGTGGAGAAATGAGGAATATTTATGAGAACTAAAATTCCAAAAGGAAAACAAATACACATTGCAGATAATAAACTGAAGAAACATTACAGAAAATTGAATAAATAATGAACGAAGAACTTGAGCAGTTCACTTGACATATAATGGGTAAGGACAAAGAGAAGGACTGAACTGTCTGGAAAATAAGGATCATCTTCAGGACTCAGGAATAATAAGAAAGATTGGCTACAAAGAGATTAACTGTTTGACAGCGCTGAAGCTGTTCCATCAGAATTTGCCAATCTCCGCTGACCAACATTTTGGATTTTACCCTGGCTACCTCTACATAGAATAGAAAACAATGGCTGCTGCCTCTACAAGGTGGGATTTTGGACCTGCGGCACCCATACAAGGCTGAAGCCAGCAAAAGTCTCCTTTCATAGGTAAACTACGAAAACAAAATAAAACTTAAAGAATGAAAGTATGAATTCTGGCCTGTTTCACTTGTTTCCAGTAGATGGGCAAAAAGAAAAAAGATTTCCTGAAAATTTGGAGTCACGGACCTATCCTCACACATGTTGGGGATGAAGTTCACATATCCTTTAAAATTTATGTGGACTGTCTTATTCCTTGTAGGTTAAGTAGTTACAAGTCCGAAAGCCATTTTATGTGATGCTTTTTCCATGAGGCTAGGGAAAGAATGTGGCGATCTTGGACTCCTTTCATTTTCTACTATAACATTATCAATATTTAATATATTAAATTCATGTAATGTAAGTACATAATAAAATATAGAACTATTGCCTTTAACTTCTTTCTTCAACATGTGGCAAGGACTGGGGGATGGATTCAGGCATGATCACCATTATAAATATATATATTTATATTCTGATATATTCCCTTTGGAATCAAAAACATTTACCAAATTACTGATTTCTGTGTATTTTTAAAAATGTTTTGTATTCATTCCATCATCCTTTAAGATTTCAATTTGCAATACAATCTTCTAAATTAATAAGCGGAAATTTAGAGAGCTGAGAAAGTTTATCAATTCATGAAGTGACAAGTCTATATCTTCAAGATGGAGAAAATTAACCCCAATTCATTCATGCATTGAAGCAAGACTTCTATTATGTTTTGAAGACTTTAAAAGATGTTTTGCTGCAAGCTTTCAATGTAGATAGAGAGCTCTGTTTGCAGGTATAAAAATAATCAGGAATTCTAAATCTAAAGTTTAGAACATGCTTTGCGTCATCATGCACTCTACTCTTAAAGAATTATTAATATCATGATTGTGCCAAGAGAAAGACAAACACAAATTCATGAGCCATTCAAACAGGCATCAGTAATGTCACTATGCTTTGTGTGGGCATCTGCTCTATATAACCCTTGAGACATTCTCCAAACTAAAATGTTGATATGGCCAGAAGAGTGGAATGATCATGATGCAATTTGTTTGAAGAGTACTCATAAACCACGTGTTGGATTGGCTGACACTCTAAGTCTTTAATTCGACTGCCTAAGAAGTCAAAAAACAACCCACCAAACAGCAAACTGCATTTGATTTTAGAATTATATTTAGAGGAGTAGATTTTCCAAAGCCATTGAACTAGTTAATAATGAACTAGAATAGTACTCAGGGCTTCCAACTGGAACTCTATTCTCTTTCTACACATCTTACCAATTCTGTTACATCTTTGCCTTCATGACCAAATCATGAGTAAATTAATGATTATTTAACAATGACAGCTCATCATTTTTAAGAAATAATTCATTTTTATATGTTGAGTTGCATTGTCATGGCCACTTCGGATATGGCTTCTGATATAAGAGCACAGAGATCATTATAATACATGTATATAGTAATATATGGCCGTTAGTGATAAATCATCCTGGTCTTTATCTTTCATATATCAATTATGCCCTCTAGCATGAACTAGAGAGAGACTGAAATGGTTATTTTGAACCACTATTCTTTAATAGTTTTTAAGAAGAATGGTCTGCCTACATCTTTAAGCTCTCTCCTTGGTTGGTTTTTCTAAACAGGCCTTTTCTCAACTTTGAATTGAAACAGAAAAAGAGTAAAATTACCAAACATTTAATGAGAATATTATGATAACAGAGAAAGTTCTGCAAAATAAGGCATCTTTAATTGATCTAAAGAAATTTTACTTTTAAACAAAAATAGAACAAAAATTCAGTTATTTATCCAATATTAAGTTCTCAGCAAAATCTTCTAAGTGGGAGCCATACTCCTCAGAAATACTGATGATATTTTAAATGCTCACCACTTACATAGCATTCAACAACAAAGGACTTTTTGAAATAAGGATAGTATATAAAACTTCAGCAGGTTTCTAAAAGAGCTAAATAATTCTTTTTTTTTTTTTTTAATAAATATATCACCCCACAAATAAGATAGGCAACTCTATGAAACTTGCCTTAGAAACAGAAAAAATCATGATGGCTAATGTCTCTCAAAGAGAATCAGAATTTATGCTTTGTTCCCATACTCCCACTCCAATTCTCCTGCTCTCTGTTCTCACTTCTTGCCAGAGAATGGGTTTCTCTCAGCATTTTAACCATTCATGCTACTGGTACATAGTTACATGGCCTTGACCAATACTGAAGGGACCGCAGAGAAAACACACACATCTCAAGGCTTCCTGTCATACTCTCCAGCTTATAAAGACCCTGTTCTCCAATCCACTTGCCAGAAAGATATGTTTCTGTTCAAGCTTTTGCTACTCTCAAGCACTGTACAGTTCCTTGAGTGGGCTGATGTTAGATCAAACCTGGGAGATAAAACATGGAAAAAATGGCAACATTCCATATAGTGTTTTTGTTCAAGTTTTGTCCTCAATTCACATGCTATTTTTTAAATTTCCATCCTAAAGTAGCTGGTTTTTGTATTTATTTTTTCAATTTTTTTTTAGCTTAATAAGTGAGGTGAAGAGGCTTTAGTGGCTTACACCATCTCATCCAGCATCCTAAGTCATGTTTTGGATTTTGAACTTTAAGAATTTAAAGTTTTTATTCATTATGCAAAATCAAAATCATAAAGCAAGCATAATTTGTTTTCTGGGCTGCTATAACCCTCTTCAGATGCTCAGCGCCATAGTTACACAAGTAAATTAAGAAATCACCACCAGACTAATTTTGGTACCTCTTCAAAGTATTTTTTAAGTACCTGTCCAAAGTTTATGTTGAGGGGAGGATGAGCATTATAAAATTACATTCCTAGAGTAAATGAAAATATTTGTGGTTACCCATACCTGTCTTCCATAGAAGATAGTTTAGAGACCATCAGTTAGTTGTCAAATGTAATATCTGGAAAATTATTCTTGAAAATGTTTCTAATATCATTAATTTTTATAAATTCGTATGAATGTCAATGGAGATTTGTACATATTGCTGAATAGTAATAATAACAGCAATTGAAAACCATTGGACACTTAGAATGTCAAGTTTGCTAAATGCAAATATGGATTATTTTATAATATCTACAAAAACTGTAAGCGACAAATACTATTGCTGTCAATATTTTAAGAGGAGAAAAATTGAGGCTTAATTATTTTTATTTAATCCTCAATATTTAAATATTGCTAAAAACATTACCACAATATTATCACATCTGAAAAATTAACAATTCCTTAATATCATATATTAAGTGTTCGGCTTTCCCCAAATGTCTCATAAGTTATTATATGTTCTGGTTTGTGCAAATCAGAATACAAATAAGATTCATATATAGCAGGAAATGGCAAACCTTTTTCATAAAGAGCCAGATAGTAAATATTTGATGCTTTGGAACTACTCAACTCTGCTGTTTTAGTGCAAAAGCAGTCATAAAAATCAGGCTTAACAAATAGGCCTGTGTTCCAATTAAACTTTATTTACAAAAGCAGGTGGCAGGCCAGATTTGGCCCAAAGACCACAGTTCAACAATCCTTGTCATACACCAAAGCTTAATAAGTATCTTTAGTCTCTTAAAATATAGGCTGCTTCTCCCTTTCCTTCTCCTTCCCCACTCCTTATTATAATTCAATCTCTTTGTTGAAGAAAATAAGTTGTTTTTCCTGTACAGTCTGGATTTTACCAATTGTTTCCTCATGGTTAGTTTAACATGGTCCTCTGTTCTGCATTGCCTGTAAATCTGTAATTCATTCTAGAGCCTTCAGGTTTGATTTGTTGACAAGACAGGCAACTTCTGAGGTCACATGGCATTTTAACTAGGCATCTGATTCCAAACAAACCTCATGCTCTTAGCCATAATGATTTAGCTTATCCTTGGAGACCTCTCTTTAAAAGATCTAGCCTAAAAGCGGTCAAATATGTGATGACAAAGAATTTATGTGTGGTGAACATACAGTGTAAAATATATATGACTTACTGTTGAAATAAAAAAAAATTTAAAATTAAAAAAATAAAAAGTAAAAGATCGAGCCTATATGTGGCAATGCGTTAGCTTACTTTCATCTTTTGTTGCCAGTTGAGCTCACAGAAGTTTTTCTTACTAAGCAGCAGCTGCACAAAGGAATTTAGCAATGTGAAAATGTTTCGGCCAATCATATATTTGGGGAAATTTTAAGCCTTGTTTCACCCTTACCTAATATTATTTGCATAAGAAAAACTGGTAAAGGAGAAACTGCTAATCTAAAATAGAGCTTATTACCAAGAATTTCTCCTAAGTTCTTGATAAAAAAAAGGAAAAAGAAAAAAGGAAAAGCCTGAGCTGAGGACCACTGATCTCTATGCTATCCACTTGAGCACAGTTTGATGCAAACTCTATTCTCCCTAACGGGTTAACTACTAAGTAAGCCAGGCTTCCTATATCTTATCTATGAATAAAATATACATAATTTCAGAAAATAGTATGGTTCCCCTCTCAATTGAAATAGGCCAGCTGTTTCTTGCTCAGAGCTATAATTATTTTTCTCTTTATCTTATTACAAAATGTTTATTTTATTGCTACCTTTTGTCCTGATATAGAAAATTAGTTTACTCTGGGGAAAGTACAAACACACACATTCTAGATTCAGAATCTTTATATGCATGATCTATTTTTATAAATGAGTTGATTTACATTTCTGTAAAACATCCATTAAAATAAGATTTTATTTTAAATTAATATAGTTCCGATATCCAAGGAGACTTTTCTTTTAAAATCTATTTTATATTTTTAATTCTGAGATACTTTTCAACATAAAAATATTTAATAATGCAAAAAAGCATAGCTCATAAGTACACACACTATATATTTCCAATACCCATTAAAATTTTCTATTTACTTTAGAGTCTATATTTTTAAATTTAAAAAGTATGAATAAACTGGAAAAGTGTCTCGTGTGTGTGTGTGTGTGTGTGTATGTGTATGTGTGTAAGCAGTTTATATATGTAATTTTCAAAACCGGTATATTTGATTATCTCTCCTCCTTGGATACTTCATTCTTTCTTATAACTCAACATTATGCTTTCAAAATTTATCACTGTTATTACAAGATGACCTAATTTCTTCATTTTAACCACTACAGAATATTCATTTTTTTATATATGACATCCAGCCATCTTTTAAAAATAGACACTTATTTCCAATTTTTTACCAATTACAAAAAAGTTAAAATCCACAACCCTGTACAGGTCCCCTTTGTACAGTGGACTTGCTATATATATATCTTAGAGGATATATATCTTTAACTTTACACAGTGATGTACTCCATTTCCCCACAAAATCACTAACACCTGATATTGTAGTCAAGTTAATTTTAAGAAAAGTATGTCAATATAATCAGTAAATCAGTATGAAACATCTTAGATTGTTTTGTAATTTTGCATTTCCCTAGTACTGCTGAGGTTGAGAGACCCTCTTGTTAATCTTCCTTTTTCCTCTTCTATTAAACTCTTTTCACATCATTAGCTATTTTTCTATTGGATCGTTTATCTCTTTTTCTTACTGGTGTGTAGTTCATTTTATAATCATAGTATTAAGCTTTTGTTTGTTATACACTATACAGGTTTTTTTGAGGGAAATACCATAAACTACTTACCATATCAGAAACTGAAATACACTTAAGAAATTTTAGCAATGCTGGATCATAAGGCTAATTCTGTGAAAATCATATACCATCGAGATATCTAGAGAAACCTGTAAACTTAATAAAATTTTATAGCTAAAACAGAACTTATTAAAAACAAGTCCATTGCTTTTTATAGAGATAGTCACCCTTTGGATGCTCTGTAACTATTTGTTTACTGATTGGCTTTTCCTAGCTTGAATTCTATCTAAAAAGAGGAAGAAAGCTTCTCCATGGAATTCAAAGTTATTTTCAAAATAAATAGAAAACCAAGGTGATTATGTCACAAGTTGGTAAATATGCAACAATCATGATGAGAAAATTCTGTCACTCCAAAAAGAATAGATACAAACTCTTAATCGATTGATAAAGACTCCAAGCAGGGGAATACAAAATACATATTTGTCAAGATTTTCGGGAAGTTTTATCCTCAGTGTCACATAGATAATTTTTTCAAGATCCAAGAAAACTACATTCAGATAAACACAGCTATAGAAAATGATGACAAGATAAGAGGATACAAACCCACTTTCTCAAAAATCTGGTTCACAGTAGATTATACATGAAGGATATATTAAAATTGACACAAATAGATTATCTACAATAATTGTACTTCTTTAATAAGTGAGACAATATATATATATCAGTTGCAGAAGACAAATTAAAATATAGAACAGTGGCAGTAAAATACAAATAACTGAAGCAGTCAGTATGTAACAACATATTGCATAGTTTATCTTCCAAACTTGGAAGTCAGACTTGGGTTCAATAACCTGGTGCTATGCTTACTATGTCTGTGAGCTGGCTACTTAAACTGTAATCCTAATTGTCCTCTTTTGAAAAATGGGAGTAATACTACTTCATAGTCTAGATGGGAAAATTAAATGATATAACATTAAAATAAAAATAGCTATTTTAAATGGAAAATATATAAAAGCCTTGGAAGAGCATGAAATGTTTAGAATGGTGTTTAACAGCTTTACTAATAGGTATATTGCTATTATTTTTATGTTGAAATTTCCTATTTTCCCCTTACGTTTTCTTTTCTCATAGTTATAATAGCTTAGTGTTTGAATGCTAATTCCATTATTTCTGTCGTTTCTGGTTCTATTTTCAATAATTGATTTTTTCTCATGATTATGGGTTATACATTCTTCTTCTTTACATGTTATAATTTCTGAATGGATGCTAGACATTAATTCCATGTTGTTGAGTTCCTGTATTATTTTGTTCCAGTAGGTGGTTAATCTAGCTGTGTGTGAATCAGCAAGATACTCTCAAGGCTTGTTTCTAAACTTTGTTAGAATTGGTCTAGCACAGCTTTGATTCTAGAACTGTATATTACTGTACTACTAAAGTGTAACTTTTTAGGGTCTCTACCGAATGCCCAGAGTATTAAACAAGGTCCAGCCTGATGGCTGGATAGAATTTGGATTGCTTAAAGCACTGTGTGACTTCTGCCCATTCAAATGTTCAGCTCACAGCTTCTTTGTAGTAGTTCCTTCCTGAGTAGTTTTTCTTCACTTGGCCTTGTGACTTGTCCTCTTGCCCATGTGCAGCTTAGCAGTCAACAAATAATCAAGAAAACCTTTCTATAAATTTCCTGAGCTCTTCCTCTTCACAGATTTCTCCTCTACATCACCCTAATCCAGAAATTCTAGTTCAGCCCTTTCAGTTCAATGGGATTGCTTTGATTTCACTGGGCTCCACCAGTGCCACTCCAGAAGAGGCCTCCAGGCCAAAAGTCAAGGCAATCATAGTACTCACATAGATTTGTTTCCTTTACCGCAGGAATCACAACTCTATAGTGCCTATTGTCTTAAGATCATTAATTCATATATTTGTCCAGATTTTTAGCTGTTTACTTTGAGAATGATGTTCTGTTAACAGTAAACTTTCATGACTTTTAAAATTCTTTTCCAGAAGTTCTGAGAAATTTTATTTTTAAACAGCAATTAGATATTTTGTTATGCTTTTTCAAAAAAAAAATCAATATGCAAATTTGAGATACAGATCACCAATAAAAGTTGAATGCAGTTAATGCATTAAAGTCAGCTTCTGAAATGTGTATCTCCATGAATCAGTTTCAGAAAACTGTTAGTTTTACATCAGAGGTCAAAAATGCATACAGCAATAAATAACCTGAATGTCCTACAATAGACTGAATCAAAGAATGCGAATATCATACTACTCATCACTAAAAAAAAAATCACAATTTCTTAGAAAATTAAAATCATGTGAAAAGTGGTCATTATATACTATTACATAAGAAACCAGTACAAACTATATATGTATAATTCAAATATTTTTGGCAGCAAAAACTCTGTCCAAGAGATAAAATGAAAATTGGAAAGACAAAATTTATGATTTTAATATTTATATATTTATAGATTTTATGCAGAATACATATTATCTATAATAAATATATATTACTGTTTAAATCTGACAAAAATAATTTTAAGCCTGACATTTATTATAGCTATCTAACATACATATTAAAGCTTGTCTTCTTTCCTTATTTGTACATGTGCCTTTCCTACTTCACCTTACTTTTCTGAGTCCCTGTTCTCTATGATTTTATGATTGCCAGATAGTGATATTTCCCAAATTTCAGTGTATGCCCTTCTTCTTTCTCTCAAGTTTTAATTTCATATTTCCATCTGCCTACATTTAATTACTTCAATATATCCAAACTCAACTCTGTTCGCAAACAAGCATTCCTTCCCAGAGATAACATTTTCCCTGTCTCCTAGTCTTAGAATATTAATGTTTCTACTGATTCTCCTCTTTCCTTCACATTAAATCTTTCCTTGAATCCTGGGGATAACACCTCCTAAATCCGGTGGTTATCTCTATTGCTACTTGTGGATTTATTGCATCGAGAGTCCCAAATAAATGGCCTCCCTGTGTTCACGCCTTTTGCCACAACCTGACTCCATCTCTTTCCAGCATGTTACAGAATCTCTGAGCCTTATACATGATGTACTCCTTGGACCTACTACATCAATAGTCATTCTGTCACCCTTTTAGAGTGGAAAAAGCTGAAAAACCATAAAACTACATTTTCTATACTTCCTTGCTGCTAGGGTGCTGAATATGTTGGTTCAGAAACAGATGCAATCACAAAAACTTTGTAGTTGAAACTGAATCACAGAGTGAGTGAGGGCATACATGTGGCTGTTGTACATTGTGGCAGAACTGTTTTCTGAACCCTCTGACTATAGCAGCAGCTCCCTGAGTCAGCAGGCAGCTTCTTGGTCATGATGGCAAAAGCAGCAATTCCTCTGGTAGCTAAATTATCCGTGGTTAGGGGAGTCATTCATGAAAGTAAAGTCTAGAGTTTCTTCAGCCCTCTCAACAATTCTATAGTTATTCATACAACCTTTTCTGTTTAAATTGGTTTCTATTGTCTACTATTAAGATGTCGACTAATAGCTCCCTTATCTTTAAACAATACTAACATCTTGAAGGTTATTATTTTTGAAAGGATATTAAAAGGATTGAGGCAATTCATGTAAAGCATATTAACACATATCGCCAGCCAAAAACTAGTTATTGTTCCTGTGTTACTGTTATCCTTAGTGGCATCACAACCAGAATGCCAGGGTTTGAATTATGGTGTTAGCATACATCCTTTCTGCAATCTTGATCAAGTTGCTTAACTGTTCTAAGGTTTGACTTCTTAAAACTACTTCATGGAGTTTTGAAAAATTAAATGAGAATATATAAATAAAATTTTCTTTTCTGTACTTTATTCTCCACATAAAAAATCTCAATCAAACTAATTTTCCACATTGCTTCCTGTTTTTAAATGTCATGTGACCTCACCTTATTTCCTCAGAATCCTGGGCACATATTTTTAAAAAAACCCTCAGTGCCTCCCTATTCTGTTATCCTCTTTTTTTCAACTCAGAGCTGTTTTTCAAGTTGTTCCTTTTCCATGAAGTCTTTTAAGTCTTTTCAGGGACTTCCAACCTACCTTGATCACTTCTTTGATTTTAGAACTCTTACAAACAGTACCATGCATTTTAACACTTCATTTTTTTTCAGTAAGTAAATGCACCTTATTTGATTCTCAAATCACCTTTTGGCTCCTTGAGATCAATAAAAATTACTTTTAAAAAATATATCTAACAGTTTGTAAGAGCTTACCATTTAGTAGTCACTTGAAAAGTTGCTGACTAGATGATTTACCATGTCATTGAATGTAGAGAACTTAGATGTAAGTACTTGGTTAAAAGCTACTTGATATTATATACACACATATATATTTTTTCTCTTCACCAAAACATTTGTACCTACCTGTGATTTCCTTTAATTGTGCTTAACTCTACCATAGAAACAGCAATAATATTAAATGAGTTAACAAAGTGAACACATAATATACCAGTGCCAACATTAAAACAGACATGTTTGTCAGCAGTGATAGAAAACTTTGCACAGGCAAAGAAGGGGCTTAGAGCACTGGCTTTCAACCTTGGCAGCACTCTGGAAACACCTGGAAAACTTTAACTACAGTGACCTCCATTTTAATATCAACAGCATATGGCTTGGCAACAAGGTATTTAAAAGTTAGCCAGATAATTCTCAGGAGAACTTAGGAAAAAGAGCCACTGGTTAGAAGCTGTTCTCCATTTAACATCCTCTCCTGTTCACTTTTCTCTCATTCCTTGATTTTAGGAATATGCTGCCTGCTTGGAGATTTAAGGCCATTAATCTAAGCATTCCTTTGCTGTCACCGGTGGCACATGTGTACAAGTAAGGATGATAAGATGGTATTATTTTGAAAACTATTTTCTGAAAATATCTTTCTACAATTTCAGTAGACAGTAACAGCATCCACATACATTAGAAATAAGGTAATAACTAAAATATAAGTCTGGCAAGAAGTGAAGAGACAGGGGAGGAAAAGCCTATATAGCTATATTAACTATAAATGAGAGTTACAGTATCAAGTTCTAAGTACCTGATTGATGGCACGCAGGTCATCGGTGAAGCGATTCACTTCTGACAGGAGCAGAGATATTATAGATTTTCTCAATAAGCTGCAACTTCCCAGGGTGACCAGACTCTGAGAGACATAATGCTGCACCTGAAACTAAAGATAAAAACGAGTAGATTTCCACTTTCTATCAAGTCAGTTCAAAATATATTCAATGGGCATTTTCTAAGACTTTACTACTAAGCTCCATGCTGTGGGGGAATACAAAAAGTGTCAACATAATTCTGGGTCAGCCTCAAGCAAAACTGTGAAACAGACAAATGATAGTGGTATAAGTAATAATATTTTATATAGCAGTTCCCATTTTAAATTATACAGCAAGGTGCTAAAATGGAAGTTCTAGCTGAAGTATAAAAAGAATATAATCCTTTAAATGACAGACTATATACAGAATGAATAAAAGAGATGGTAAAACAATTCAAGATTTTACTCACAAAATATAGAGATAAATAGATGGATATAGAAAAAGGGTGAGAGAGAGGAGTTTGAAGATGATCTTGGAGAGAGCTATTGTTGCACTATGAGTCCCACCTTCACACCAGAGAGGGACAGTTGGGAGGGGATTCTCCATTCTCTACAAGTCAAAAGTGAGCCATTTTAGAGTAAGGAGAAAAAATGCGGGGCTCTGAATTTTTGTCTACAGGCAGCAAAAGTATTCCCCATTAAATACATTTAAAAGGACAGTGGGAGACAAGCTATCTCACATATAGTTATTAGAAGAAAAGCCTTTTTACTATTAATCACATTAAGGGGTATATAACTAATGGCTGGAATTTCATTAAATGTATCCATTAATGTATTTGAGAGAATGGAGGCTTTAAGGAGTATCTCAAAAGACAGAAACGACTACCTTGTAATTATGCTATATGAGCTTAAAGTCATATTAAGGAGATACTTTTATTTATAAAATATTTAAATGACAATGCTAAATAAATGATGCTGTATAAAACTAGGAAATGTCACTTGCCTCCTTTAGGATGAACATGTAATGAAGATATTTCTCAAATTGACATTTTGATAACATACTCAAAAAGTGAATAACAATAAGAAAGTGAATGAACTATAGATTTCAAAAGAAATGTCTATTATAAATTGGGGCATGCATAACTAGCTCTTAATATTTTCTAAATCAACTTATCAATAATAAAACCACATCACTTTATTACGATAGCAATCATAATTATCACTGTTATTTCTTAATAATGTAATTGGCTAAGACACCCTTTGTAACTCTCCAGTACTACTTACCAGATTTCAAATTTTGTACAACGTTTTTGTTTGTATCTGAAAGAAAGAGTATTCTAAGCTCTAAAAAACTTCTGTTGGGTATTTCACTGATGCTTTAAAAGTTTAATTACCTCTTTTCTCAGTATGTAATTCTTTATGAGATAACTTAAAAAGTGAAATAAGCGACTTTTGAGAGTGAGAATGAAATGATGAAAGTAGTGACGGGATTAGGTTTGTAGACTCTGCAGCTCAATACCACCTGAGTCAAATCTCAGCTCCACTGTTTATGAACTTGTACTAGCAACTTACTTAAACTTTTATGTCCCAACTACCACATCTGCAAAATAGTGATTGTGATAGCACCCACTTCACTCAATTGTGCAGATTTAGATAATAAAAATAGTTAACATTGTGCCAGATACCTAGTAAGTGCTCAATAAGTGCTCAATATTATAATATGGATAATATAAATCATTGAAGGTTATATAAGTTTAATTCATTGACCCTTGAAAGGTTAAATACTAGAAATAAAACCATTTTTTCTAAAGTTAAAACAGTCCTATTAGAGAATGGTGTTTAAAAGAAAAGTTCATCATAGAGATTTTCCATAATATAGCTATGAACTATTATCTCTCCGATATAACTGAAGTTCATATGAGATCAAAGACTAAGTATATAATCATTAAGATCATTTAAAATTCTGTAAACATTATTATAAAAATGGCCTCTATTCTTCCTTACATTTTAAATGACATTGCCCCTCTGTAAATACAGTGGAACTTTTGAGAGGCTGATGAGGAGGCCAGGCAGGGCTGGCAACATTACACGAGAGGCCCCTCTGGTGGAAACCATGGAAGGATACTGTTAAGTAATAAATGGTGTTGGGAAAACTTGACAGATATATGCCAAAAAATTATACTAGACCACTTTCTTATACCATATACAAAAATAAACTCAAAATGAATTATATACTTTAAGACCTAAAAACATAAAACTCCTAGAAGAAAACATAGATGGTAAACTCTTTAAAAGCACTCTTAGCAATATATTTTTTTAATGTCTCCTTCAGCAAAGGCAACAAAAGCAAAAATAAGCAAGTGGGACTACATCAAACTAAATAGCTTCTGCACAGTGAAGGAAAGCATCAACAAAATGAAAAGACTACCTACTGAATGGGAGAAGATAATTGCTAATGATATATTTGATAATAGGTTAATAACCAAAATATGTAAGGAACTCATACAACTTGACACCGAAAAACAACTAATTTAAAAATGGGCACAAGACCTTAATAGACATTTCTCCAAAGACATACAGATGGCCAACAAACACATGGAAAAATGCTCACCATCACTAATTATCAGAGAAATGCAAATCAAAACCACAATGAGATATTACTCCATACTTGTCAGAATGGCTATTGTCATAAAAACAAACAAACAAACAAACAAACAAAAAACAGTGTTGGCAAGGATGTGGAGAAAAGGGGACCTTCGTGAACTGTTGGTGGAATTATATACTAGTGCAGCCACTATGGAAAACAGTATGGAGATTCCTCAAAAAATTAAAAATAGAACTACCACATGACCCAGCAATTCCACTCCTGGGTATCTATCCTAAGGAAATGAAAATATTCATTGAAAAAGATACATGCATTTGCTTGTTTATTGCAGCATTGTTTGTGACAGACAAGATACAGAAGCAACATAGGTGTCCGTTGACAGATGATAAGATGTATATTTATATAACAGAATAGTACTCAGCCATAAAAAAAGAGTGAAATCTTGCCATTTGCAACAACATAGATGGACCTGGAGCACATTATGGTAAGTGAAGTAATTCAGAGAAAGATAAATACTATGTGATTTCACTTATCTGTGCAATCTAAAAAACAAGACAAAACAAAACAGAAACAAACTCATAGGTACAGAGAACAAACTGATGATTGTTAGATGCGGGAGGGATGATGGGCCTAAAATGGGAATGGGATTAAGAATACAAACTTTCAGTCACAGGATACTATGTACAGCATAAGGAATATAGTTTATAATATTGTAATGTCTATGTATAGCGATAGATGGTTACTAGACTTAGTGATTGAACATTTATATACCTTACGAAGTGATCACCACACTGTCATACACTTGAAACTAATATAATGTTATATATCAACTTTATATTTATAAAACGTATATATGTATAACGGTGCCTGGGTTTTAGCTTGAATAACAAAGTTAGTATTTATTTTTTACCCTCTGTAGCCTCTAGCCCAGTAATAAGCCGAGTCCTTGATTTTGTGAGAAAAAGAACTATGATATGATTTATAGGCTGATGGGGTAAGTGAATTTAGTCTTAAAGGATAAATACAATAATGGAATTCAGATGATGGCAAGAATTTCATCAGGACAAGCTGGCATTGAATATTAAGAGAGCATTCTAAATAGTGATATCTACAATAAGTTTACAGATCAAAATATCATTTGAGGAGTAAACTGTTTACATGTTTACTGGAAGTCAACATGTAAACTGCCAATCCATCTTGCCTCTTGATCTAAAGCTTTGACTTAGTATTCTTAAACAACAGTATCAGATTGGATTGGTAGGGGTCATTCAATTCTGAAATGATAAATTTGAACATCAAAAATTTCCAATAATAGTTTAAATATTTACTATTAGTAATAACTTAAAATATCCGATTATAAGAGAATGAATATAAAGCAAAATTCAAGTGGACAGTGTATTAAAACATCTAGGCAAGGTAGTATTTTAGCTTAATTCAGCTACTATTACTGTTTAGGGAGTTGAATTGTATTTACTTATTTGCCTGTAAAAGGGAGATTAACACACATTGCTATGTATGGGTGAGGATGAAAAAAATGAAACTGAAGCTACCTAGATGAAGACTGGAAGACTGCTTACAGAAATTTTAAGAACGAAAAGGGTAAGTGATCAGTTGTTACTCTAGAATAAGTAGAAATCAAGGGCAAAACAAAGCAAACTTTTATAAATAAGAAAAAGAACTGAATAGTCTATAAGAAAAGAAATAGTAACCCCTTTTCATTAATAAAAATATCTTAGTCATAAAATATTAGCTCCATACTTCTAGTGTTCAACAGAAGTGATACAAAAGGTATTATGGACATGTCTTAAAGGGCTCTGAGCCAGTGCTATATATAGTGAGGGCACATTTCGAAATTAGTTTTGGCATCTGGTGCACAATAAATCTGCCTCAGCTCAATAGAAATTAGTCCATGGACCAAAGAAAAGTAAAGACACAGATGAGAAACAAAATCAAATCAAGCACCAGGAGTCAGAATAAATCATCTCCAGGCATTTCCATGCCACTCTCCTGACACAGCCTTCTAGGTCATTCTCTGCTGGATAACTTTGCACACTGTGGAAGCCCCTGACCCCAGACTCTGACTTTGCTACATCCTTGATACATATGTTATTGATACTTTAGGGACGCCAACATCACTTCCTATTCTTATCATCGCTATCATTTTTTTTGTTTTCTCATTTGTAGAAGGATGAGACAATACACAGGGAGTGCTGATTAAAAGATACATAGACTCTTGAAAATAGCTAGGCTGTGATCTAGCTGTAAATAAATTCTCAGTTGCAGCCTTTCACTTTCATGTTGGGGAAAGTCTATGCCTTCCAAAATTCTAGATTCAAACCAAGGGCAAAATTTGTTAGAAGTATCCAAAGAATATGTCCCTAAACTTCAAAACTAAGTTTTTCTTTATATGGTTTCTAGTTGATTCTACTCCTAATCAGGATTCCTATTTTTATTCTCCTAATTAAAACAATGCTCAGTATCATCTCACAAGAAAACCCATTGTTGAGTGTGTTGAAGGCCTGAACCTTCTAACAAGATTCTTTTTAGATTGCCCTCTTCATACTGACCCACATAATCTAAGAGAGGAGGCATCCAAAAAATGCAGAGGAAAGGGCTTGCAGAAATGACCTACTCAGTTGGTTGTAGATTAACCACACTCTATAGATCTTTAAATGGCCTTCTGGAAACTTGTCACACCTACATGAGAAATAATTTGTAAATAGACAGGACTGATGGTCTGGAAATTCCTTCCCCCTTGCAGACTCCGCCCAAAACTCCCCCTCCCATCCTGAGTCAGGAGGTGCATGTAGACCCTCAGACACAGGAATCACGCGCCCCTTGCATGGAACACTACCGGGGTATATAAGCTGTACAAAAGCTAACCAGAAGGAGCCTGTGCTTTTGTGCGCTCCGAAGGCCTAATAATCTCTCCTCCCTCTAACAAAGTTGTCTGAGTGTCCAAATTTCCTCTGTTGGGTGTTGCTTCCTGCAACAATTCCTGGGTTTAATCTCTGTCCTGTGCTCTTGTGTTTGCAAGAGTACAGTGACTACATTATTAATTTTTACAGATGTTTTCACTGCAACTATAACATATACAGAAAAGTGCTTTTTACATGTAAATTCTCATACACACAAGCATTCATATTATAATAAATAGTTAAAAAATAAATACTCATGTAGGTCAAGAAATAAACTTGGCCAGTACCCCTCTCCCTTTCTCTCTCTAAAGATAAATACTCTTCTCTCTCTTATACTAGTAACTCCTTTTTTGGAAATAGTTATGACAGACAAGAAAAGAAAATTACAGGCCAATGTCCCTGGTGAATAGAGATGCAGAAATTCTCCAAAAAAAAAAAAAAAAAAATACATGTTAGCAAATCAAATTCAACAATACATTAAAAGAATCATATGCCAAGATCAAGTGGGATTTATTCCAGGGAGGCAAGACTGCTTCCACACCTGCAAACTAATCAGTGTGATATACCACATTAACGAAAGAGGGATAAAGATTATATGATTATCTGAATAGATGCAGAAAAACCATTTAACGAAATTCAACCTCCATATAAGATAAAAACTCTCAACAAAGTGAGCATAAGGGAACATACCTCAACACAGTAAAGGCCATATATTACAAGCCCACAGCTACCATTATATTCAATGGTGAAAAGCTGAAAGATTTTCCTCTAAGATCAGGAACAAGACAAGGATTCTCTCACTTTTCTTCAACATAATATTGGAAGTCCTAGCTAGAGCAGTTAGGTCAGAAAAAGAAGTAAAGGCATTCAAGTTTGAAAGAAGTAAAACTGTCACTATTTGCAGATGACATGATATTATATATAGAAAATCCTAAACACTCCACCAAAAAATTGTTAGAATTCAGTAAAGTTGCAAGATACAAAATCAATAAATAGAAATCTATTGCATTTCTATACACTATCAGAAATAGAAATTAAAAAAAAAAATTCCATATACAATTGCATCAAAAATAATTAAATAACTAGGAATAAATTTAACCAAAGAGGTTAATGACCTGTACAGTGTAACTTATAAGACATTATTAAAAGATACTGAAAATACAAATAAATGGAAAGATAGTCTGTGTTCATGGGTTAGAAGAATTAATATTGTTAAAATGTTGCTACTACCAAAATCAATCTTAAATTCAATACTATCCAATCCGTATCAAAAGTCCAACAGCATTTTACAGAGAAATAGAATAAACAATCCTAAAATTTGTATGGAACTCAAAAGACTCCAAATAGCCAAAACAGTTTTGAGAAGGAACAAATCTTGAGGCTTCACATTCCTTGATTTTAAACTGTGTTATAAATCAAAACAGTATGATATTGACATCAAAACAGATACACAGACCATGGAACAGAATAGACAGCCCAGAAATAAACCCATGCATATATGGTCAATTAATTGATGACAAAAGAACCAAGAATATAGAATAAGGAAAATAAGTTGCATTGGGAAAACTGGACAGCCACATGGAAAAGAATGAAACTGGGCTGCTAAAAATTAACTGAAAATGGATTAACAATTTGAATTTAAGACCTGAAACCATAAAACTCAAGAATATAGGTGGTAAGCTCCTTAACATTGGTTTTGGCAATGATTTTTTGGATATAACACCTAAAGCAAAGGCAATGAAAGCAAAAATCAAGTGGGACTACATCAAATAAAAGCTTCTGCACAACAAAGGAAGCCATTAACAAAATGAAAAGGCAACCTACTCAATGGGAGAAAATATTTTCAAATCATATATTGGATGAGGAGCTAATTTCTAAAATATATAAATAACTCACTACTCAAAAGAAAAAAATCCAATTAAAATTAGGCAGAGGATCTGAATAGATATTTTTCCAAAGAAGTTCTACACATGGCCAATGGGTACAGGAAAAGATGCTTAACATTATTAAACATCAGAAAAATGAAATCAAAACTACGAGATATCACCTCATACGTGTTAGAATGACTGTCATCAAAAAGACAAAATAGTGTTAGCAAGAATGTGGACAAAAGGGAACCCTCAAGCACTGTCACTAAGGCTGTAAGTTGATACAGCCACTAATGAAAACAGTATGGAATTTCCTCAAAAAATTAAAAATAGAATCACCATATGATCCAGAAATTCCACTCTGGGTATTCATCCGAAGAAAACAAAAATACAGTTCAAAAAGATATATGCACCCACAAATACAGCATTATTTACAATAGCCAAGATATAGAAATAACCTACGTGAACATCGATGAATGAATAGATAAATTAAAAAAAAAAAAAACGAGACACACATACAGTAATATTATTAAACCATAAAAGCAAAGTAAATCCTGCCACTTGAGACAACATGGATGGAACTTGAGAGTATTATGCTAAATGAAATGAGCCCAATAACAAAAGAACAATACAGTATAATCTGAATTATGTAGACTCAAAAAAAAAAAAAGGTGGGAGGTGGGGGAACAAGCTCATAGATACAGAGAACAGCATGGTGGTTGCGAGAAGTAGTGGGTAGAGAGCGGGTGAAATGACTGGATTAAAAGGTTCAAACTTCCAGTTATAAAATAAATAAATCATGGAGATATAAGATACAGCATGGCAACTATAGTTAATAATACTGTATTGCATATGTGAATATTGCTAACAGTAAATTTTAAAAGTGCCCATTACAAGAAAAAAAATTTATAACTATTGTGACTAGTGTTGACTGAACTTATTAGATGATCTTTTTGTAATATATACAAATGTCAATGTTGGTCGCCTGAAACTAATATAATGTTGTATGTCAATTATACCTCAATTTAAATAAATGGTATCTTCTAAATGCTCAATGCTTTATCATCTTCCCTTGACTCCACTCCATATATAAACATCATACATATGAACATAAGCACCTTGATGAAATGAATTTTCAAAATTTTAAAAATAAAGCTAAAATTTCAAACGTTTTAAAGCATGATTGAATCCTAGTCTTCTAATTTATATTAGTTAACTTGATTGAACAAATCAACAGTTAAAGAACATTAATGTTTAAAAACCATAGCTGAAGATACTGTCCTTTAGTAAGAGATGGGTCTGAAATATTAGTTATAATTTGCCTAAGTTTGTCCCTCCAGTTGACTTCTGGATCTTAGCACTACAGCCTTCAAAATAAAGAAGGCCTCTCTTTCTATATGAGTGCCTTGGCTGGGAGTAACAAGGGCAACTTTGTAGTTAGTACACCCCTCTATGCAGCCTTCCTTGTTAGAGTTAAAGGATAATAGGGAATTAAAGAAGTTAAAAGATGGTGGAAGTTTGTTAAAGAGAAAAAGAATGTAACACCATTGGGGCAAATCAGGCCTAAGCAGCAGTCATAGGAGCTTAAGAGGATGAAGAAAAACCCCACTATTTGGCAGAGTGGTGTTAGGCATAATCTTTATGAGATGGATAGATAAAATGTAGGGAGGAGGCCAAGAGAACTAAAATGTTAAATCAAGCTATATTCAGAGACTGCAGTATACTGATCAGCCCTGCTGCCAGACCACCAGGAAACCTGCAGAACAAAAAAGATTTCTGCTGGGATTGCCAACAAACCATTTCCCCACACCCTGAAGGGAAAACAGGAAAACAGAGTCTTTAAGTGGGCCCTACACAAAATAAAACCATTCATTTCCTATGGCTAAAAGCAGGGGGAATCTATGGATTAAAGGCTGGGAACTTCCAGGAGGGCTTTCATGCCACAAACTCTTATCCTTCCTCACTGTATATCCATATCAAAGGAAAATGAGTAAACAAAGTCTTTAAACTGCAGGTCACAGGAACTAAAGAATGATATATAAATGGATTCCCTGATATTTAGGGCTTTTTCCCTTGTCTAGGCTTTTTGTCTTTGTTTTGCCCCTTCTCTAATAAACTTTTCATTTGACTTGAACTTTAGCATGTGTTTAAATTTTTTCTTACACTTTACCAAGAACCTTCTTCTTTCTCAGTGTAAGACATGAGACTCCCCGGACTCTTGGGTGGGTGGGGGGAATTTGCCCTGTCCAGAATCAAATTAGATAGATGATTGATAGATAGATAGATAGATAGACAGACAGACAGACAGACAAATACATACATACTTACATAGCTACATAGACAAGATTATACTTTAAGAAAGCAAAAATAATGGCGGCTCCCAATCATACATAATAATGTTTTTAAAAGAACATAAAGAATTTTCTAACAGGATGTAGCCAGGTAGAAGCAAAGTTGTAAAATGACTAACAATTCCTCCATTTGCATAATTGCTTTCATACCAATGAATCTTGGGCCCTCCTTTGGTTTTCTCTACTCCTAAACAAAGATTACTGAGGTAGTCATTGTTGAACTGCCCCAGGCTTGTTGACAGTATTCAAATCTGGAGTTGCTTCCCAAATCCTAATCTCTCTTTAGAGTCTTGTGAAAAATCTCATATTTAAAAATCTTAAAGGAAGGAGATTCTCTAGTCTCACTTTTGAATCTACTCAAATGTGATTGATTGCTTAAAAATTTCACTTTGATGCACATTAAAATAAGATTAGGTCCAATGGTTTCTTAAACATAAACAGACATCAAAAAAAAAAAGACAAATAGGCCTCAGCTGGAACTATGAGCAGAAAAGTTTAATACCAACTGTGGCTTTTAGAAAGAGATGGTAGAAAGAGAAAATCATTTATATAGATTTGATCAGAGAGCTATGATCAAATGATTTTGTAATACTCAAAAGTGGGGAACTTCTAGGTGCTGCAAAGTTGTTGCCTCTCCCACTGACACTTTTCAGGGAACTTACCCCTAGCTATCAGCGCTGAAAACCAAAACCAACAAGTAAGCAGTTAAGCATTACTGGAACCAACCAGTGTTAAACAAACAATATTGGTACGAAGATTTCTTTTCTGCACCCGTATTAAAAAATACTGGAACCAAGCATCTGAAAATTTAACTGTTTCCTCCAGTGGATTCTTGCTCCTAGTGTTAGGTGGTTAGGCATGAGTGACAGGAGCCAAGGCCCAGCTCTGTAACCATAGAAACTTCCCTTGAAGATCTTCCTTAAGTACCTCCCTTTTAGGGTTATAAATTACCCCAAATCCTAGAGCACAAAGGCCATAAAAGCTGCTGGCTAAACCAGATACAAAGGCATGTGCAGAAAGCACTGCCTCTAATTTCATCCCCATTATACCATCATTATAATATCATGACTATGTCTAGAAGTTCATGAATCTAATTATAACAGATTAAATTCTGCGTAAGCACGTGCGTAGTAGGCAAAGTTATATAGATAGCAACCGACTGTCAGTCAAGATGATCTCACATAGGGATCATCTATGACCTCCCATCATGGCCCAAATATAAACAGACCATCCCATTTCTGCATTGTTAGACCCAGAACCGCCCCCTCTCCCTTCTCTCTTTACCTCCTAAATTCCTCTGGGCTGCAGCCTTCCTTAGTGTAGCCTGTCTCCTTCTAAAATGTAGTTTCAATAAATCTTACTTTTTCTGAATCTTGCAGACCTGTGATTCTTTACTGCATTGTCAGAGAAGAACCGAGAAACAACACACATCATGGTACTCTACTATCCACATCCTCCTCCTCCCCAATGCCGCTGGGGTGACACCAGATTTCACATCACCCCAGAGATGACACTAGTAGATAAAATTGCAGTCAACCAAGATAACTTGTTGATACTTGCCTCAAGATCTTCACCTAGCTATACCTACATCAACCCAAGGCTATTACATCACAAATTCTTCCCAGTCCCAATCAGTTCACTGGCAAGATCCACCCAAAAATCATTGAGCTTGGGCACTAAAGTTCTATAAATAGCATTTCTTAATTTTCCCATTTGGAAATATTAGTACAACCTTGTCAAGGGAGTATTCTATAAAGTTGGCTTTGCTTAATCATGTTTTTTTCTAGTGGTCTTTTAGAGGATTGAGAATCAAAAAGCCCATGTGGCTTCACATGCTCTCCTAATGAGTTGGCACCACTGTATGGAAGAGTTAGGCAGTTAAATAGCCATGAACGACAGGAGTGAAGGCCCAGCTCTGTAACCACAAGAATGACAACAATGATTTCCTAACCCAAAGGCTGCCCCCAGGACCTCCCAGAAAAAACCTCATTTTTTAATACCTCTACATCCTACAATACAGGGAAATAAATGACCATAATGCAGCAACCAGTACTACTTGCGAAGTAGTACTTTGGCCTTCTTTTCACCTCAGCCTCATTATACCATCATTATAATATCATAGATATGCCCGGAAGTTCATGAATCTAAGTATAGCATAGTGAATTCTGGGTAAGGACATGCACAGTTGACAATAGGTTATATAACAGCCAACTGTCAATCAAAATGACCTCACTCACCAATCATCTAGCACCACCCTGTAACCTCACATCACGGTCCAGATATAAGACAGACCTCTCCACCTCTACAAGGCTACGGCCTTCTCTGGTGTAGCCCATTTTTCTTTTGAAATGTACTTCAATAAATCTTACTTTTCCTAACCTTCACTGACAAGGTCCCCTCAGCACCACTGGGACATCCATAGTTTTAGATCATCCCCAATGGTAACAGAAGTATCCATGGTCTAGGAAACACAAAGCCTCGCCTTAGTGGTGTCCTGGGGAAATTACTGGAAATCTACTCAGTCTAAACATCCTTAAGTTAACCTTGCTTCCCACACCAATCTCCAACTCCTGGGAGTCAAACTTAGTATCACCCCTAGATGACCTGCCTCGAGAGTAGGTTACTTCCTCTTCTGACTCCAGGTGAAATCAAGGACAGTGAGACTGACACAATTCTCTACAGAATAATCTAGTATGTATAGTTTATTAGATCTTTTATTTTCTCCTCCAAAAGTTCTACCTGCTTAATCTTTTTCTGACCCAAATTAATACAATAATAATCACTAAGCAGTATGATTTAATAAAAATATATATTTAAGTATTCTACATATTAAAGCTTTTGATAATTAAGGAATATAGGAAATGTTTTTCTGTGGATTCCCCAAAGAATAGTTATTGATATGAGTTCATGACAGCTGTTATATGTTATATGTATAGCTGTTATTATCCAATGTTAAGCTTTTCAAGAACCATTCAGGATTATTTGCCCCAAATTGAAAATCAACTACTCAGAGAAAAATAAATTTTAAAAAAGCTATAAGCAATATGTTTTAGCAATAACTTCACAGAAAAAGATCATTTGTTATCATTATGTAAGTACCTTTTTTTCAACAAGAGCAAGATATATTTCCATACACCTCTCTCAGGATCCCAAAATACATGACTTCATACACTAAGAATTTATTAATTGCCTGCAAAAAGATCTTAGAAATCAAATATACCCATCAAATAGTTATTGCGAATGTCCAAAATTAGCAAAAAAAATAGCTAAGTGATGCATATCTTTACTTGCATATAAACACTATTTTAAAAATACTACATAGGCATTTTTACCGAATATGTTTTCCTATTATCAAAATGTCTATGGAATATTTTGAAATTATCTATAGAAGCTATAAACCTTATCATAAAAAGTTTTATAAATAACATCAAAACATACTTTATAGAGTTCATTATGCTAGATAGCATTCTAAGTATTCTTTCTGGATTAACTCTTAATCCTCACGAAAACCTTATGAATTAGGTACAATTATTCACCCTCTTTAACAAAAATAAGATATTGAAGTTCGGAAGGATGAAGTGGCTTTCTCAAAGTCACACAGCAAATAAATGATGAAACCAGGTGTAAAACCCAGACCATTTCACAATCTGATACGAGTCTTATTTCAACTACATGTCAAACTAACAAATACACATGTATGCTTAAACAAATTTGTTTTCCAATACTAGAGATGCATCTATAAACAATGGAATGATGACTCTGATATCTATTTACACAGCTTTAATAAATTGTTAAATGAAAATTAGGGTACAACTGAGTTTTAATTAAATACTTGACTATCCAATCATGCAATCAATTTCAATATAAGCAGTCTTGATTTTATGTAGATATTTTTTCCTTCTCTTTCTGCTCACAGCAAGAGATCTAATCAAGAGGATATATTCAAATGCATTAATTTAGAGACAGACAGATAATGGATTCTTACAATATAAAACGAAACTGTTTATAACATCGTAAATACAAAATACAAATATAGATACTGCTACTTGTGTACTAGAAAAAAAATGTATTTTATTTGTAGATGCTTCCTTCAGTATTTTGTGACCTATTTATGTGTTAACCTTTGATTATTAAGAACTTTGGTTGTCTACAACATGTATTATCCCTTTAATAGCAATAAGACTCTATTAATAGGGCCAAATACTGAAAAGGCCTCTAAAATCTGTTTTATTTTTTACATTATAAAAATAATAGTGTAGAGACATTAACACCGAAGTTAAAACAAACACTTGTGAAATGTACTAACTTGCTTTTACCTTTTATTCTTTGGCACCAGGCAGATGCCTTTTTCACCTCTTGTCAAGCTCATAAACAGTTTTACTTCTATGGTCATACTCTTAAAATACCTTCTCTGGATAGCAGCTGGCCTAGAGATCAGTTTCTAATCCCAGTAAACTTGGACAAATTGTTCCTATTCCCTTTTTTCCAGAATATTTACCATTCTGAGGCTACAGAAGGCTGCCAGAGTCCCCAACAGGTGGCCTGGAAGAAAATGTGGAGATCCATTCAAGTGTTAACTACATATTTTTGCTGCTTGGCAATAGAAAATGCTAAACCATCTGCCAGGTACACCTCTACACTCATTAAAACAATCCTGTCATGTCTCTTCTCACCTGGGAAGATTTGGTAGACATTAACAAGATTCCACATCTGATGGTGGGCAACATATATAAGCCAGACTTGCTCGATGTGCATCGATTTAGCTCACTTAAGTTCATTTAGGCATGCCCATCAAATTAGGTCTTATATTTCTAGTGTTGCCAATTGCACATGCTATCAGGGGATTTTTTTCTTGCAGCACAGGCTGTAAAGGAAGGTGAAAATCTTATTGTGTCATTACAACTAGAGCTGCAAGACTTAGCAAATTAAAATACAGGAAATTCAGTTAATTTGAATTTCAGATAAACAATGAATAATTTTTTAGTATAAGCATGTCTCAAATATTACATTTTATTTGATAACTCTACATGTAATATGAGTATTTGACTTTGATAAAAGATATTTAAGCTGTCCCTAATTTCAACCAGTTAGTAGGTCAGCCTAATTTGATGGAAAAACTAGTGGAGATGTAAAAGATAGGCATCTCAGCCTCATTTCACCTCCTACCATACTCTGACACTCAATATATCCCCTAGCCTCTGTGAACTCCGGTATCTTTGCTTATAAAATGGGAGAATGATACTTTCCTGTCATCCTTACAGGGCTGAGAATCAGCTAAGTAAACAGGAGTGAAATAATTCTAAAAACTGAATATAAGACAACCTTATCTATGACTCAGTATTAATCTGTAAGTTTTTAATAAAGGAAGCTGATGTTATGATTTCAAATAGATATCAAAATTTATGTTTCAAAATAAAACTATCACACTCATTGTTCAAACCACTTTATCTACCCAAGTCACTCTACTAAACCATTACTGTAAAAGTCCCAAAGGCCTCCTTAAATCAGCTAAGTAAACCCCAAACCCTGTATTCTCTATTACTTAACTATTCATTTGGTTCACTGCATTTATTACAACATGTAATAGTTGTTTTACATATTTATCCACCAGCACTTAGTCTGCCTGGCACACAGTAAGTGTGTTCAATAAATATGCTGAGTAAATAAATAAGTAAAAGTCACTTATCGGTCCTCATTTAGCTTGTCCTCTGTGGTAGACTCTATGATGGCCATCTAGATCCCTATCTACTGCAACAGTTGTTGTCCCAGCTGCTAGGAGTGCTGTCAGCAGATAGCCTTTAACAACCAGTTCCTTCAGATATTGCCTCAACTGCAAGGAGCCATCTCGCCCAAAGGCATGTTCTTTCTTAGGGTGGCCCTAATTCCAGTGGGAGTATAATTACCTTGTGTTTTGGCCTAACACAGGATAGCTCCATTCTAGCTCCAGAGCTTCCTTGTGGGGGTCAGCCAAGCCTACACTGAGGCTCCATTTCTCCTGCTAATCCTTCCTTGATGCTTCTCTTCTACAGATGTTGACCCCAAGAATTCCTGTATAAACATCCTGCAAATCATACTTCTTCCCAGAATCTGCTTCCCAGGGGATTTAACATGCAACATTCTCATAATAGTGTTTAATAGAGATAAAACTCCCTCTTTGAAAAAACCTCTCAAAGTTTTCATCCTTTGCAGTCCCCTTTCCTCCTCTTACAAACATCAAGATGCTATACTGACCCAGATATATATATATATATATTTATATATATATATATAAATATATATATATAAATATATATATATATATATTTTTTTTAACACTCTTCTCTTAGTTGATCTCAACCATCTTTATATTTCTTGATGTTAAGGTTTCCCATACTGATCTCTAATACTGCTCTCCTGAATTTTATGCTCGTATAGCTAACAGTTCACTTGAATGGTGTCCCCATTTGGTGCCATCATCTGGAAGCAGGGACACCCTAGCTGCCTTTTAATCAATTCTTTACATGCTGTCCACTGATCTTTTAAAAATATAAATCAAACCACATTATTCTTCTGCTTCAGTGACTTGCCATTGTATTTTTGAATAAAAATTCAAATTATTTTCTATGATCTAGAAAGATTGAATACTTTTCATCATAGTGAGTATTCACTTTTCATATTCATTCACATTCACAATTACTGAAACTAGGATCTTTTTAAGAGTGAATCAGGATGCTATTAACAATTACTCCAGGAAAAGACAACCAGAACTAGCCCATTCTACTTATAAGGTGTCCACTGCACTGCTTTCAGACTTTCAGAAGTTACAGAATGCCTATACATAGTTTTAATGTCCTAATTTTCACAGCCTTAGTATCAATTTAGGTCCCAGATGATGCAGTGGTCACAAATGTAACGTGTGTAATTTGTGTGTGAAACCCGCGATGCTGTCTCACAGAGCTGTGGTATCTAACCAAGCCGGTGCCCCACAGCCCTGGGTGCTCTTTGGCAACACCCCTGGGACATTTTCAAACGTGTGACTACAGGAGCTTTGCAGAAGCACAGAGTCGGTGTCTGGGGGTAGGCCCCAGCATGCGGATTCTGGAAAACCTCCCCAGGGTGAGAACCATTGTGCTACTCTAGGACAAGCCTGTTCCAGTCACTTTAAGTCAAAGGAGAACATACACTAATACTGAGTGTGTAACCTTATCTGCCGTGAGAGTATTAGTAGGCTTAGAAGTACTGATTACCCTTAGATAATAGTTCTTTTTTTTTTTTCTGAAGAGTTAGGCTAGATAAAACATGATTGGCAAATGCTAATTATTGTTGAGACTGAGGGTTCATTCCATGGTTATTCATCCCTACTTTCGTATATATTTGAAATTTTCAATAACCCAAAGTTTAAAAATAAAAGCCACTGGCAAAACAAATAAGTGACTAATTGAATAAAATGACAGAGTCAAGGCCAGCTAATTATTTTTCTCAAACAACTTTAGACCTTCTCTTTACTACCAATCACCACTATCTTTATTACAGGCCTTACTACCAATCACCACTATCTTTATTACAGGCCTTTATTATCTCTCACCTGAAATGTGAATTTACTTAAACTCACTGATATTCCCTACTGAATATATTCATTCATTCATTCTTCAAAAGGTCTTATGAAGTACATCTATTTGCAAGAATTAGAATATGTCCAAAACCTAGTATCCTCTCATTGTTGCCAAAGGTAGTTTTCTAAGTCATATATCTGATCAGGCCATTCTCTAGGAAAAACAAAGCAAAACTATCAGCTATGACAGGGATTGGCAAAGTTTCAGTCAGATAATGAATACCTTAGGCTTTGTGGACCATAAGGTCTCTGTTGCAACTACACAATTCTACCACTGTAACACAAAAGCAGCCATAGACAATCCATAAACAAATGTGTTCCAATAAAACCATATTTACAAAAACAGATAGCAGGCTGGATTTGACCCAAAAGCATAATTTGCCAACCCAATCTATGTTAACAACCAAAATCTTTAAAATAGTAATCTAAGGTTCTTAACAACCAAGTTCCTTTAAAATAGTAATCCAATGTTCTTAATGAATATCACACCAAAAGGCTCTTAATAGCTGTATTTCCTGCCACAACTCCATGCTCTGGAAGCTCCTCCATATTTTTTGCGTTGCCACAGACTTGGTAAACGTTGGTTGAGGAATTATTAATACTCCAATACACAGAACAAATATTACTCTCTAGGTGAAGCCTATATTTCCTATATTTCCATACTTATCCTGAATCTTGACAGAGTTAACAACATTCCAAAGATACATGTAAAATATTATGAAGATAACTTATCACATATTACAAATTCTCGAAGTTCCATATCCCCACCATCACTGCCATCATTAACCTTATAATCAAAGGGTCTATCAAGGGCATCTGTGAGTGCTCTAAAATAACAATTAGCATAGTATTGTGGTTACTGCCAATTCAGCCTCTCAGAGTATATACCTATGATAAAAGTTTAATTTATAAATTAGGTAGAGTAATAGAGTAACCATGATAACTAATAATAAAATATAAAAACTATAATAAAACACTGTAATAAAAGTTATGTGAATGTGGTCTCTTATTTCATGGGATCTCTTACTAAAGTCTTTGTATAGGCTCAAGCGTTCTGGCACAACACGTTGCCAAAAATTGGAACACATTTTCTGTTCCTGTTGTTCACCCACAAATTTAACGCCTTTTCCACCTTAACTAAGCACATCATACGCTGTGGCCATAACTTTTGCAGTTTGAGGTGCAAGAGCAAAATTGGCACAAATTTAATTTTCCTTCACAATTTTAAGGATAGAAGATTCCTTCTTACCATAAATCTTAGCAACCTCAGCATATGTTTTTTCTTTCCTTAGTAAGCTAAGAACTTTTAACTTTTTACTTAAGGGAGGCACTTTATGGCTTTTCTTTGGCATATCCAAATTGCTCGCATCACTATTCTTTCATTTAGGGGCCATTATAAGTAATGTGAATGTTAACTGAACACAAACACTGCGATACCATGACAGTTGATCTGATAACCAAGATGATTACTTAGTGACTAATGAGCAGGTGGTATATACAGCATGGATGCTCTGGACAAAGAAGTGATTCCCATCTTGGGGGGAAAGAGCAGGACAGTGTGAGATTTCATCATGCCACCCAGAACAGCACACAATTTAGAACTTATGAATTGTTTATTTCTGGAATTTTCCATTTAGTATCATATAGCGGTTGACTACAGGTAACTGAATCTTCAGAAAACAGAACCATGGATAAGGGGGAACTACTATACTGACAAAATTAAACCTTATTTCTTTTCCCTAAAGTCCAAAGTAGTAAATATGCAGATGTACGACTTCATGGAAATTAACGGCATGATTCGTATATATTTTAAATATATGCTTTGTCTTAAAGTTATTCCTTTAGTCTTTTTTTTTTTCTTTGCCAGGACCCTAATGAGGTTTCTGACCATATTTTCTCTTCATACACAGCATCCTAAAACAGCCTAGATAAAAGGGACAGTTAGAGGTCAAGTCATTCATCCCTTTTCTCTTAGGAAGAACCATTCTTAACATAGCAAAAAAAGGAGAAGTAATGCTATTTTTAGGGATCTTGCAAGAAAGAGATTTTACAGCCTCCTCTAGTAATCTCTTCTAATGCTTAGCAAATTTTGCTCTCAGAAAATATTCTTCATAAATCCCTGATACTACAGAATAAAATGATTTTTTCTTGTCCTATTCTCTGGAGAAATGAAAAACAGCATACATTACCTGTATAAGAGACTTGAATATGTTTAAAAACTTCATGAAATTATTTCTAACCTATCTGCCCTCATCCTTTTAGAATTTTCATTTCTTGAAGTAATAATCCTGGTTTCAAACTTCAAAGTGTTAGAAACCTAATCCTAAATATTTGTTTTTCTGATCTAACCTACTAATACTACTTAATTGCTTATACCGGCTTCCCCCCTCCCTCATCTTTTATAAAAATAAGAATTATTCATCAGAATGTAAAGTTCTAATTATTACTTAAATGGAATTTAAAAATTATAATTTAAAATTCAACTCCTCTTTAGCTACTGAGCAACACTGTTCCCCCAACAATGTTTTTTTTTTTTTACCTGATCGTACATAAAAGATTCTTCAAATATCCATTTTTTATATAATATCTAATTGAAAATAAATGAACAGAGCATTATCTAAAACAGGTTAAAATGCTCATGAAATTGTAATGATTCACGAAATTGTAATGATTCACAAAATTATAATGAATAAGAAAAACTCATAGCAGGGAATGGTGATAGTATGCAGAATACCATTTCATTCATAGTCAAACCATTCTAGTTCAATTTAACAAGTAGGCAGACGGGATGGCACGGAAGGAGGAAATTCTTTTTTTGGGTCTAGGTCATATCATTCTTCACTTATTCTTTATTTTTCCAACCTAACGATATTTTCATTTTGCTAAAATAATCTTATCTTTATCATCCAAGATGAAAATATCTTCTATTATTATACTGTACTTTATTGTATATAATAACAAAAGTTATAAAACACTCTGCTCAATATGATTCAAAAGTGTTTTAAGGTTAAAATGTCATATGCCTAATAGTGATGCTCAAAGTACAGATTAAACCTAATGACTAAAAATCAATGCTCCATAAACATATTTAATTGTTATATTTTATAATTGACATCTATGAGCATACCTGTGAATAAAACTCTATTAAATAAAATTGGCAGATGATTATCTTAGAAGAAAATGATCATGTACAGATCAGTTCGTCTCAAACTGGGTATACTTCAGAATTATTTGAGAAGCTTTTAAAACTATATTGATACCTGAACCCTATCATCTAGATACTTTGATTTTCTGGGATTAGTCCTGGACATTAATATGTTTAAAAGTTGGCCAAATAATTATAACATACAGTAAGGGATTTAAACCACTGATGGAGCTAAACAACAGAGAGAATTATATAAAAAATGCAAAAAAAAAAAAATGAAAAAAGAAGAAAAGGTTTAACGTATTCAGCATGCATTGGGACTGGTATATCCCTCCAGTCTTAAGGAAAGTTAAAGTTCAAGAAATAGAAATTCACTTAACTAGCTCATATAAAAATGGAAGTTTATTGGCAGGAAAGGGGTAAATGTGAGGATAGGGGCAAATGTGCTGAAAGAATAGACAGGCCCATGAAAAATGAAGTTGTCAATAGCTAGTTTCTCCGACTCTCTTGGGAACCACATAATTTATTGTTTTTACTTTTCTATTCACTCCATTCTCCTTCCTAAGGTCTGTATTCTAGCATTTTCTCTCAAGTTAACATTTTATTTAATCCCTAGAACTTACCCTAAAGCTCTAGTGTTCACCATCAGCTGACTTAGGTTCTTGTCCAGTTCTAAATTCTAAGGATAGCAAATCTGCCTGTCCTTGCTTGAATTAAATATCCTACTGATATTTGGTGTGTATATCCTGAGAGGTATGCCCAAACGATTGTCAAATTCATCAGTATTATTTCTGATAGAACATGTGACCAATCTAACCACCTCATATCTTTGCTTAAATTTTTTCCAGTTGTTTCCTGGTGTTTGGAAGTTTTAAGTAAAGAGTTAAAAAAATCTTTGAGTAAAAACAACATCTAAAATAATAGCTAGGAAATAAGCAGTCATATTATTTAACCATCCTTTCAATATTCATCATATTCTTCACAGAGTATCATAGGCAACTGGTATATTTCTGCAACTACAATCTAAATGGCAACTTATCTCACATCTGCACTAAAAATCATATATATTTTTTTACATTTTTCAAATGAATGATACATGAGAGACGCTAATGTCCCACTTTTAGGCTGGTCTGTAGCTAAATGCACAGCCATAATTCCTTGGAAATATGGCACAGAATTTTTACCACCTCCATATTCCTTATATCCAGAACATGTAAGGGGTAGTTCTGAATAGTATTCAGCAAGTTGATTTCAGTATTAATATGCCAACTTGATTTCATTAATAATAAGTAAATAGGATCACTCTGAATAAAAGTTAGTATCAAAAATCAATAGATTCATAGTGAATAATTTCATTATAGAAAAAGCTGTACATTTAGAAGAATAAAAAGAAGCGAATTTGGGAGATCAGCGAATTTTATTCCCTATTAAAGTAATTTCTTCCAAAATAGTTAAGAACTATATTTTGAAACTGTTTTTTACAATCTGAGTCATGCCTCCTTAAATTGGAACATACCATTAATTATGACAGAAATAAAAATATAATAATTTTGTTAAAATAATAAATATTTGTATAAATCCGATCTAAAATGAAAATTAAAAGGCATGCATATGGTAAACTAATCATAGCCAATTTTTAAAAACTGATCTAAAGTTGGGGAGAAGAGTTGGGACAAATTATTAAGACTAGCCTTCACTGAATTGCACCAATAATGACTATTAAAGACTATTTTATAAAATCATCATTGTCTTAGTATCAAATGATCATTTTTATTCCAAATAATTCTGTTAAAGATGTAAAGCATTCAATACACACTCCCCTACCAGCAGCCTCAATAGTCTGTTTCCTGTCACTACAGTTTTGTCTTTTTCTAGAAATTGCACATAAATGAAATTGTGCAATATGTAGTCTTTTTTGGTCTGGTATCTTTCATTTAGCATGATGGTTTTAAGAGTCACATATGTTAAAATACATGCAAGTCGCTTGTACCTTTTCATTGTTTAATAGTATTTCATTATGTGGAATACTATACTTGGTTTATTCATTCACAAGCAAATGTACATTTGGGCTGTTTCCAATTTGGGGCTATTATGAATAATGCTGTTATGAAAATTTATAAGCAAATATTTTGATGGCTAGCATATAGCCTATGATCATGTTTCATGTAATTTTAAAAAGAACATGCATTCTGCTATTGCTGGCAAGGGTTTTCTATATAAGTCAATTAGATCAAGCTGGTTTATGGTGTTTGATAGGCTTACTGATTTTGACATACTTTTTCTATTATTTATTACAGGAGGAGTATTAAATTGTCTATTACTCCTTTCATTTCTATCAGTTTTGTTGTGCTGTTGTTAGGTATACATACATTTATAAATGTTGTTTCTTCCTGATATACTTCCTGATATCTTCTTTTTATCACTATGAAATGTCCCTTTTTCTCTCTAGTATTCTTTTCTTGAAGTTTATTTTTATTATGAATTGACTGACCTAATTCATTGAACATAAATTTTTACCAAATATATATGTTTACAGATTAATTTGAAGAGAACCAACATCCTTACTCTATTGTTTTTTTTTCCTATTCATGAACATAGTATAGCTGTCTGTTATTTTACATCCTTTGTTCATATTCTTAATATTTTTCTGGAGATCTTACATATCACTTCTAAATTTATTCCTGTACTTTTTTTGTTATTGTTGCTATTGTAAGTGGACATTTTTCCTGCCCAATTTTCTAACTGGTCATTACTGGTAAAACACACACACACACACACACTTTAATTTTGAATAATAACTTTACATCTAAGAATCTTGTTAAATTCTGTTATCTATAATAATTTTTAGATTCTCTTGGATTTGCTACATAGATTAATCATATTAACTACATATATGGACAGCTTTACCTCTTCTCGTCTAATCCTTATTGTTTTTTTTTTCTTGTTCTATTAGATGACCTAGCACATCCATTAAAATGCTGTATAGAAGGAGTGATTCTTGACATCCCTATACTATTTCTTACTTTCAAATGGAGATGTTTGAAATTATCATCTCTAATTGTAGAAATATCAGAGTGTCTATTAAAATAGCTGATACCCGCTTGGATTCCTCTAAAAAAAGGCATTGATAATTTATTTAACATACATTTTTCTGCATATTCTACAAATTTCTATTCTGTGTCCTACCATTTTCCATTATTATGCTTACAATTTTCTCTTAATGAGACTCTGTTAATAATTAAGAAATTATGCATGAATTCACTGTCCACTATCACCATGACAGTCATTCAAAATCTGCTTAATTTATATATTCCTAATAAAAACCTCTTCATTCCACTATTTTCCCACTTAAGGAATTTCCCCCTACAGCTCCAAATTAAAAAAAAAAATTAAATGATTTGACCAAATAATTCCCATGCTATATTTTTTGTATTCTTTCTACTTTGAAACAGAAATAGTGGATACTTGAAGACATTTAGGTATGTTAAGTCAGAGATTGTCAAAGGCAAAAACAAACAAACAAACAAGATTAAACACTGGCTGTGCCTCAGGATATTTCTGTTCCACTTGTTCAAAATGAAAAACATCACAGTTACCATCTAAGATTCTAACACTATAAATCTGATGGGAGCTGTCTTGGTAATTCTGATATCTAGTGAGAACTGGGGATCCCTGAGCAAACCAACAAAGCTGATGACTACTTACAGTAGGAAGAAAGACAGCTCCTTGCTCAATTTTACTACTTTCTATATGGCTGCTTTTTTCTCCACTTTTTCCTAATCCATTTTCTTCAAGCTCCATTTGCTAGGTTATTCTAACCCTGGGGCCAGAGGCCTTCCTTATGAAGACAAAATAAACTGAAAGCTGTACTCACCTCTCCCATCCCCAAAATACAATGCTAGTATTTTTCCCACTTCTCAAACTGGCACAAAACACAGTCTGCTACATGTCTTGCTTTTGCTTCCTCATTCCAGCTAACTCCTTTACAGAATCACATAGCAGAGTTAGATAAAAAAATGAAAGAAAGAATACTGAAAGGTGAGAAATTTCTATTCTGTGTCCTACCATTTTCCTTTTCAGTGGCCTCTTACTCTTCTTGCTATGCCTTCCCTCATTCCTAAAAGTTCCTTGCAAATATGTAAAATGTAATACCTCTGGATACCAAGTTAGGCCTATTATCCCAAAGCTATGATCTATAGTTGGGAATTACTTTGAGACAAATCCTCACAAGGATTTTAATGATGAACATGGCCTTTATATATCATTTCTCATTCCAGAGAGAGCTGGGTTTAATAATAAAATATGTGCATCAAGCTTCAAAAATTTACAAAGTGCTTCCATAAACATTTTATCTTCCCCTAACCCATTTTCAAATGATAAATGCAATCACACAGAACTTATGTGACTTGCTAGCAAGTGAAAAAACTCTCTTACTTCCCACTCCAAATCTCTAATGATTTTCTGTGTCCTCTACTATCTTAACGCAAATGTTGTGATGGAGAAATTTTAGTGCCAGTGTGTTATTCATAAAGCTAACTGAGATGGGATGAGTATGGACAACTTTTAATAAGCTTCAATCCTTGAGTAAGTCATGTGCATTGCAATTGATTTCTTGGAAATTGTGAGCAAGCAGCTCATTAGAAAAAGGGAGAAATAGGATTAATATGGGTTGCCTAGGATGGCGACTGAACAGGACCCAGATGATTAATTATATTTTCTACTCTATTTATCATGGGGTGTAAAAGGAGAAATTATGCAAGTAAATACAGCATTCTGAAAAACCAACCTGGGGCAAGTCAACTTAATTCGACGTTTATATTTAACAGCGCTCAACATCCAGTCATTTCCTGTTACTTACCAGATTACAAATTTTAAGAGAGCTTCTTAATAACCCCTGTGACTGAACTGTTGTTCTGCCAGCTTTAATTGATACTCTTTAATTAATACCTAAGAATGTATGGTATTTCTTCTGCATTAATTCTCTTGATACTTAATTAATTCATGGGAAATGAAGCCTCATGTTCATTGGTTTGAAATGCATTAAGGAGATACATTCATCTGTTTTTAAATAGCATTTGTCCATGAAAAGAAAATCTCCCAGTTGCTGAGTCAGATTATGTCAACTCAGTAGTTGCCAAAACAGCCAGCATGTGATGGCTGCTCAACTCACAGTTGACTCCTCAGTAAAAACTTAAAGTAGACAACACACAAATATCACAGTGAGAGATTAGTGTTTACTTCAGCACTTGAAAACTTCACCTCCATACTAGATCATCTAAAAAAAATTGTTCTTTCAGTTACGTAATGGGGTGTGTGTGTATTTTGTTTTTTTTTAATATACTGCCCCTCTAGCTCGGTGGTTCTCCATCATGCCGATCAAATGAATTGCCTGTGAGACAATATCAGATGCCCAAAGATTTCCTTTCAGTGGTTCTGTCATGGTATTCAGGCACCAGAATTAAAAAACAAACAAACAAAAAACAGGTTAAGGACCATGTAATTTCATATCAGTTAGTAGAAATTATGTGAAGACGAATTCCACAATGAAGCTTTCTACAACTCTAACTTGATTTCTCTTAATTCAATTATTTATGATGAGTTTGCTACATAAAAATGAAGTTTCAGTACTGTTTTCGAAGGAATTCATCTCCTGGCAGAAGATTGACACTAAATAAACATTAATAAACATATATTTATATGTAACTATATACAAATCTTGTTTAAATGTAGCATGTGTTAGTATTTAAGTATTCTGTTTTTATTATTTGATTTTACTCTGAAGCAATAAAATGATTGGATTGGCAACATTTATTTCCTATCACTTTATTCAACTTGATTTTCTTTCTCAAGAAAAATTGCTTATCATAAAGTAACGGAAATATTCATGAAAATGGCTAAAATAAAAGGAACCTTTTACTTTGACAATAGTTGAGCTCATATTTCTGAATAACTTGCTTCCACAATACAAGATAAAACTCCTAGTGAAGGAGATTAAGAGCTCTTTCTATGCCTCTTTTGGTTCCAATTATTTACAAAGCCAATAATGGAATACATATTATCATTATATTTCTTATATACCCTAGCTTCTGGAATTATTACATAGATCTCATGTAGAGAGATCAGCTTCATCATATTTTCATTTTTTTTCTTTATGGGAAAAAAGTCAAACCTATCCAAAAAGTAAAACAAGCTGTTTATCATGAAGGAAGGAGTATTTTTTAAATATTTTGCCTTTTGCCCTTTTTATACCCTTAGGTACATATCTATCACAGAGTAGGCATATATTACTACATATGCTCATCTGTACCTGATTCATACAACTGAATTCCTTCTCTCAGATGAGCCAAAATTCATTGTTTTGTGATTGCTAGGAAATGGGGAGGAGAAAAGCCCCTATCTTCTAGACAGTGATCACTGGAATGTGTAGTAAGGCTCTATTCTAATGTTTCGAAGATAAATGCATACCACGGTTTTCCTTGAAAGTGCAGAGGGCTAAACATAGCTGTAACTGACAACACAGGAGTGGGAAAAAATGGATTTACAAGGAAATGTAATGATCCCTTTCAAATTTCAGGTAATGCCCTAAAGAGATATAAAGTCAAAATAAATGGTAGCTTACTATAGCACTACATGTGCTATATTTAATCAGCCCCAGACTACCATAAATTTGAAGTTGCTAGACCTTTGATTAAAAGTAGCAAGGAATTTTACATATGATCAATAAGCTATTCATTCAAAACTCACTTTTAATTTGTTACTTTTATTTGCAGTGTACATATGAGCAATGGCCAGCTCCCAGTTCAATCACAGTTATATATGATGATTGTTTTGTTTATAGATGATGATAAACATGCTAAAACTGTGAAATTAGAGACATAACCTCAGTCTTTGTACAACCCAATCTTGGCTGCACACTCCCCCTGCACCATGAAGATTGCCTGTGACTTCTCCCTTTCTCGACTTCTTTCCTTAGCACAACAAAATTCAACATCGTTTGGCCAAAATTTCAATCAGTAGTGTAAACTCTCCCACATACTTTCATTTTCGCATTTTGTGGAATGAGATCGTTTATCTCCTGTGAAAAGAGTTTTCAGACAAAACTGAGTAGAGGAAAATTTATCAAATTGTGTATTTTAAGTATGTGTAGTTTCTTTTATAACTCAAAGCTGCTTTAAACTCCTGAGTAGATAAAGATGTTTTTTATGAGATGGCGATCCTTTTCTGTGTATGTAAAATTACATGATGTTTAAAGCTGATACTAAAGATTCACGTACTTTCCTTGTTTTAGAGTGCTACTCCAAAAGGGACTCAGGCTCTCTTCTCTCATCTTTCCCTTAACTCTAACTGATAGTTGGACTTTTACTTCCTAAGGGAATTCTAAATATCAGATTCTAGATTGCATTCATAAAATTCTTCCTTTCTCTTCATTCTGTGTCTTCCCCAAAGGCTTGGATCTCCTCAGGGATGACCACGACAAGCAGGAATCCATGCATATAGCTCTAAAACCCTCTTGTAACCAGGACAAAAAGAAGGTGAATATTCTTCTCGGAGACTTCTCCAATTAGGGTATGAGGAAGAAAGATTCTCTGAGCTCAAAGGATAGACACCGCACCAGTGGACACAGGGCACTGGACTCCAAGGAGTTGGAGGAAGAGAAACCACAGATTCAAGAAGGCAGCTACTGTCTTGTTTAAGAACGGAGCCTCTTGAGCAGGACCACGTGTGTTAGACCCAGGTTCCACCTGACTGCTTGTGGGAAAGTTATTCACCTCTCTATGCCTCATTTCTCCATCTATAAAATAAAGACAGTAAAAATACCTTTCCCGGGTTGTTATAAGGATTAAGTAAAATGATCTATGAAAAGCACTTAGCGAGAATTCAATAAATGTAGGCCTTAATCTATGGGGAGTTAGAATCAAACTTTGTCTTTTAATGCAGTGCTTTTCAAACTTTAATGTGTATCTGAATTGCCTGGGGATCTTGTTAAAATGCAGAATCAGATTCTGTAGATTTGGGATGAGGTTTGAGATTCTGCATTTCTAACAAGCTCCCAGATAATATCCCTGGACCACATTTTGAGTAGTAAGGTTTTAATGTACATAGGAGCAAACATTCATGTGCTGTAAGGGAGAGTAGTATGGAATATTTGGGAAATCTAACTGCACCATTGTGGACAGATGATAGGCATTAGAAAAAATAACAAAGTAAAGGGAAGGAATGTCTGCTCAGCTCTATAAAAGCTGAATTATCATATAATATCAGAATATATATCATATTGTCAGATTAATTTGAGAAGGATTTACCTTATTTTAAGAATAAATTCTATATATAAATATTAATCTTCATATGTGAGGTTCATTTGAGTGTGTCTGGTGATTCTGGCATGATGACCTTGAGATATGCTTTTAACAGAAGGAACATTAGCTACTTATGCATTAAGCCAGTTTTTCAATTCAATAAAACTATATTAGAACTAGAATTATTTAATTTAATTAGACTATAATATGCTAAGAATTGTGCTAGACCCTTATTTTTAAGCATTGGAAATTCAAAGGCCATGATATAGAAAGAGATAAACAGTGAGCCGAGATTACAAGTAAACCAGAGAAGCCGATCATTAGGATTAATACATATATAATTGAAAAGAGAAAACATGAGAAGGTAAAAGAAAGTACCCTGTGCCCACAGCATCTGTGGCCAACCTACCAAGCCAGTCTGCATTCATTCTTACCATAACCTGCTTTTTCTTAAGTTGATCTGAAGGAGCCTCCATTCTTTGCAACCTCCCAAGAATGCCTATTCTTTTCCAGGCAACATCTCTATTAGGTAACTACTGCTAAAATTCTGACTCCCAGAAACTCCTACATAATTTCAAATAGCCATCATGTCATATTAAAACAGCCAGGTGTTTCTTTGTTAGGATAACATAGTGTTTGAATGTTAAGGATTCCCCATATGAGCTATCGCCATCTCGATGTCATGTTCTTCTGTTGTCTGTTTCTAAAAGTTTCTGAACTAAAATGTAAAACTAAGGAATTAAAATGCAGAATGTAGTGAGAATGAAAATAGCATTTTGACAGAGAGAATTAAGAGATAAAAATCCAGGAAAGGGGCAAATTATTAACAACATAAAGATGGTTGTGGTAAAAATCTCATAAACTTCTATACTCAATAGTCATGAAAAGAGTAATCAAAAAGTTCATCTGTCTTAAGTCCACACAAAATTATATTCAAATATAAAATATTTTAAAAGTATATGATTTTAAATTATTATTTGGGTTATCTATACTATGTTTCCACAGCATTAACTCAAAATATTAAGCTGTTTATGTGCAAGCAATAATATGACCACCAGCACATTTAGATTTGTCTATACTCCTCAGGGCTCAGTCCTAGACCTTCCTTTCTTTCTGCCTGTGATTTGTTTTCCAATAGCTCTAATTAACTTCTATATGCTGTGGAGGACTAAATTTATCTCCAGAAAAGTTATCTCCTTTGAGATTCAGATTGATAAAGCTAACTGCTTTGCTTTGCATAGCCATCTTACAGCCATCTTGCAATCATCATAAAACTCACTATGTCTGAAAGGGCACTGGCTCCCACCCTCTCCAACCCTGTTCCTCCTCTAGTCATCCTTTAATCTGTACATGGCACCTCTATTCATCTAGTGGTTAATGATCAGAAACCTAGGGATACTAATGTTGGATGCCTACTTCTCCCGCATGCCCACATTAACTCCATAGCTAAATCCTGTGGGCTCTTCCCTCTAACATACTTATTTTTTCCAGTTTTTATTTTTATTAAAAATGTTCAGGCATAAACTATCAGATAGTTTTACATAATTCATCCCAAAGATGGTGGTACCTTACCCTCCTACCATCATTTCCATTCCAAACTCTTCTAGTTGAGTCTTTGGTATTTATTGCATTATTCTAAATAACACACTTTTAAAAAAATATTGATTTTCCACTATGGAAGCTTAAAATTTGACTGTCTTTCTTTTTCCTGAACTACTCATCTCTTCTCTTCTCTCTCCTTTTCCCTCTCCTCCCCCCCCCACACATATATAAACCCACACAACACACCCTTTTCATCCATGATTTTCGATACATCATTACTCAATGTTTATATTATCGTAACAACACAAATATGATGTACAGCCAAGCCATGTAGATTACAGTATAGTTTTTCCTTTGCTGAATATTTTCCTGTAATTATTAATCATCTTATTTTATTCACTGGCTTATTTTTTATGCATTTAATAAAAATCCACCCCCAACTCTTCATCTGTTGTCTTAATCTACTCTGAAGATGTCCACGGATACTCCATATTCTATCAATTTCATTTTCTTAAAAGATCTTTCCTGGAATCATCTGACTTACTCCAAGCCAAAATAGTTGCTCTCTAGGCCTAGTGCATAGCTGTCATCCTGAAATTTCCTTACAGCATCATCTTCTCTCATCTGTTCTTCCGTTTCCTGTATATTGTGCCTTTTTTCTTAGTTTACTAGTTTATTTTGTCAATGAATATCATCTAGTAGTGTCCTGAGAAAGGGTACATGGGAGAAGTATTTTGAAACCTAAAAATACTTATTATACCTGAAAATATCTTCATTTATCCTTACACTTGACTATAATTTGATCAGGCACCAAATTCTGAGTTGAAAGTAAATTTTCTGAAAAACATTTGGGAAGTTTCCATTGTTTCCAGTTCTTACATTGTTTTGCTTTTGAAAAATATGAAATATTTGTATTCCTAATATTTTGTTTGTGAACTTAATTTTTCCCTCTTTTCTCTCTGGAAGCATATAGGATCTTTCCTTTATGCCAGTATTCTCAAATTTAACAGTGATGGCCTCAGTATAAGTCTATTTTCATCTAAGTACAGGGCATTTGGTAGACTTTCAATTTAGAAACAGTTTTCTTTTCACTTTTAAGAAATTTCTTAAATTGTATCTTTAATGATTTTCCCTTATTTTCTTCTATTCCCTCTTTCTGTAACTCCTATTATTCAAATGTTGGATTCTAAAAATTGCCCATCTAGTTTTCTTTCTTTTGCTCTATTTTCTGGTTTCTTTTTTCTCTAAACTTTTGGGGCAATTTCCCTACCTAAACACCCAGATATTTATTTAATTATGATAGTTTTCACTATCATATTTTTAATTTTTAAAAAGTCTTTATTCTCTAAAATTTTTATTTTAAAGTACTATTTTTTCCATGGTTGTTAAACATGCTCTTATCTTTCTGAGAATGTTAATATATATGTATGTAAATATACATATATACATATACATGTATACATATGTGTGTGTGTGTGTGTGTATATTTTATTATTATTATTTTTAACCTAAGTTTTGCATATCTGCATGCTCTCTAGTTCTACCAAGTTGTTTACGGGATCTAACTTTCATATTAGATACTTTCCTCAGAAATCTGCTAATCCTGCACTGTAAGAGCAGGGACTGAATGCTGACTGAAAGCTGTTGGTCTGTGGGTGGGGCTAGTGCATGTTAAGCTTTACTGTATGGCAGTCTGGCTGGCTTTGTTTCCTTAGGAAAACTTTCATGAATTATATTCGTGTTTTTCCTCTTGGGATGTTCAGTTTCCCCAGAAAAGACTTCCTGTCTGCTGCCTGAGAATTAAAGGTCTTGTTGCCAGTGTTCTAGAGCCAAACTGGGAAAGTACACATATGTTCGCTTAATCTCAATTTTTAAAATATTGTACCTTCACCTTCAACTCTAATTTTCCCAATAAAATACATTTTTTATTTCCAGAGATTAAAGCTCCAGTCTTTGCCTAGTTGTGGGATGGGCATATCACTACCACGTGAGATAGGAGAGGAGATCCTGGGTTCCAAGTACTTCCAAAGCATACTTCTGATCAATCCTCCTTATTTTACCTTCCAGCACCAGGCCTCCATTTCCTCTTCCAGAGGTAACTAGTAGAGCTTCTTTCTTTCTTTTTTTAAAAAAACTAAAGTATAATTGAAATACAACATTAGTTTCACGTATATAACATAGTGATTTGACCTTTACATACGTTACAAAAATGATCACTGCAATAAATCTAATTACCACCTGTCACCATAGAAGTTGATACGATTTTATCATCTATATTCCACTTGCTGTGCATTATGTCCCCATGACTTGTTTTATATCTGTAAGTTTGTGCTTCTTGATTCCTTTCACCCACTTCACCCACTCCTCATCTCTGCTGGCAACCATCAGTCTATTCTCTGTAACTATGAGTCTGATTTTGTTCTCTTTTGTTTGTTTGGCTTTTTGTTTTCTTTTGTTGTTTAGATTCAAAATCAAATGGTATTTGTCTTTCTCTGTATGACTTATTTCACTTAGCACAGTGTCCATCCATGTTGTTGCAAATGGCAAGATTTTGTTCTGTTTTATGGCTAAGTAATGTTCCATTGTAGAGTAGAGCTAATTTCTGAGTCTGTCAGATTCTACTGTGTAAATCAGGCTGCTTAATAGTTTTCTCAAATTCTCCTTTATGATTGTTTTCTTGGATCTGCCAAAAGATTTACCAATTATCAAAGTCCTTCCTAGTTTCTAATATGTCATCCTGTTGTCTGGTCTCTCATTTTCCCCATGTGTTTTTACCTTTTTAAAAAGTTCTTTACTATTGTTTTAATGAGGATAGGAGACAAATTAGATGTCTGTCCTCAATTTACCAACTTTAATGAGAAATCTTCTAGCATATATATAAGTTAAATCTGTGTGTCTATTTTCATTCTACTTTTACCATCCTAGTTTAAGCCACCATCCTCACTCACCTAGACTAATACATGGCTTAAATGTTTCTCTACTTCTACTCCTTGTCCCTCTCTAATCAATTATCCCAATGGTATCCAAAATGAGGTTTTAAAACCTAAATCAATGGCTTCCCATTACATATCAAATAAAATTCAAATTCCTTACAATGGCTTATCCAAAAGATGTTTTAGGCTACAAGTAGCAGAAAACAAAACTCAAATCAGCTTAAATGATAACACAGTGCACTACCTCCTATGATTGGAAATGCAAAGATTGATTAAGTTTCAGGGTTGTCTTAACCTAGCTTTGGCTGGGATTTATTGTGATTCTCTGGGCTTTACCCTTTTTTATGTCATTGTTTTGCCCTTCAGATGGCTGCAAGATGACTGTAAGAGTTCCAGCTTTACATCATCACAAGAGAGTAGTCAGAGGAAAAGATGGGAATCTCCCAGAGAATGAAGAGAAACTTTCCCAAAAGCCCAGAGGAACCCTCTTCTGGTATCTCATTGGTCTGAAATGCCTATATGCCTATTTCTAGCAAGGGAGATAAAATCAGAATTATCCTTAGACCAAGATGTTATGGAGACAGATACATGACCTGTATGCAGAAAGGGATAAACATTTTAATAAAATCAAAGCATAAGAGTGAAAATGAATGCTGGGTATGTGTGGTAGGTTGAAAAATGGTAGGCAATACCTCCATCAAGTCCCTATAATATGTGAAGTCCCTATAACAAGTCCCTATAACATCTTATTTAGAAAAGGAGCCTTCTCAGAGATGATTAAGTTAAGGATCTTGAAATAAAGAGATAATTCTGGATTGTTTAGGTAATTCCTAAATGCCATCATTTATAAATAGCCTTATAAGGGAGAAGCATAGGGATACTAGACACACAGTGGAGAAGGCAATGTGGAGATGAAACACAGAGAAAGGTACAGCCACAAGCCAAGAAATGCCAGCAGCCACCAGAGGCAAGGATCAGATTCTCCTCTAGCATCTCTGGAGCGAGAGTGGCCATGTCAACACCTTTATTTCATATTTCTGACCACTAGAACTGTGAGAGAATAATTTTTTTTTTTTAAACTCATTCACTGTTCAGTAATTTGTTTCAGCAGCCCCAGGTAATTAATACAGTAGCCAACCTACTAATCCATTACAGTCCATAGTTTTTCCAAACTCCTTAGGCAGCTCTGTGCCCTTCGCTCTCAATTTGAACACACTGCCTCCTTTCAATTACTCAATACATCCTGTCTCATGGATATTTGCTATGGCCACTATCTCAAAAATCCTTACTCCAAACTCCCTCTCATTCTATTTTATAGCTACTTCCTCCATGAGGCCTTCCATTCCCACCAATTTAAATTAGGTCTTCTCTTTTATTCTCTCCCATTGCACCCTATTCATTTTTTTTTCATACCTGTTATATCGTTTTATGTTTGTCTGTTCATTTATTCAACAGCTATCTAGATTATTAGTTCTTCTTGGCAGAGACTCTATCTCATTGGTCTACTGCAGTATATCCAGTATCTATGACAGTACTCAGCATATGAGAGGAATCCCAGGTTTCATATTAGAGACTTAGCACTAAAAAAGTACCATGGAAAAAAAAGTAAATAGTTAATAGTTAATCTCCATATGCTCCAAAGTAAAATGTTCTGCTTTAAACCCATTATTGCCTAAAAATAAATGAGAAGTAATTTCATGTTCTCAGAAATGTTTGACTTTTCTAAGTCTCACATTTGATGGTTATAATTTAAGCTTTCCAAACTATTATAAGTATTGATAACTATGGGGGGAGGCTGTTATTTTAAGCAGATTCTGAGCTCAGTGGAAAATTACAAACTAAAATATGATAGTTTCAAAATCGTATTTATAAAACTTCTAGAAATTTTAAATATATTTCATAAAATGTATTAAAACAGAAAAGAAGACATTTTTATTTTTTGTAGACATAAGCAAAACCATGTTGTTTATATTCAATTAGACACTCAGGTTACAAGACTTGATATGCAATTATAGCTTCCAAGAGAATGTTATTTATAGCCAATAAGAAAAACAGAGAACAGGTGATCCTAGATTGTAACAGAGCAGTACTTTTTTCTTTTTTGCTTTCTATAAACATAAATCTTTGCATAGAAGAAAACACAGCAACATTGCTAAGGTCTTTGATTTCTAATGAATATTTTTTAACTCATAAACTGAAGTCAGCTTATTTCTTTTGCATTTAGGACAAAAATGTGTAAATGCTTTAAAATATTAATATGGAAATAAGATAGAGTAGAATAAGGGAAGAATTTGTGGTCATATATGTAGGTTTGAGACCCAGGTCTTCCATAACTGGTCAATTAAGTATTTTCAGTGAGTCTCTAACCTGCCTATTCTCAATTTTTTCATCTATAAACTGAAGATAGTAATAACAACCATGACACAGAGTTGTGAGAACAGATAATAAACTCCAGGTGAAACTGGTTTACAAACTATAAAGTATAATATCAAGGTAGACTGCTGTTAATTATTTTAGGAATAGATATTAGAATGTAAAGTAGACTTTGAAAGAAAGTATACTGCATAAGCATTGAAAATTAAACCCTGCCTTAAAAATTCGAGGAATGTTTGATTTATGCACTGATGCCATGATCAAAATGAATATTAAGATTTTAGTTTATAGTACCACTTGTTTCAGGAAATGCTTATTAAAGTACAACTGCAGGAACATTAGCTCAGATCTTTCTTTTATTTTTTAAATGCAATTCTGCACAAGGATGAAATAGGGCATGGAGCCATAACCTTAGACTCCACTCCTATTTCCACAGGAATATCTTTAAACAAAGCAGACTGTGAATAGCCTAAAAATCCTTGAGGCACAGACGTGGGGTCAAGACGGTAGAGTAGGTAGATACTGAGTTTACCTTCCACAGACACACCCGAACTACAAGTAAATACAGAGTAACCATCACTGAAAATAAACTGAAGGTTAGCTGAACAGAATTTCTACAACCAAACATACAAAGAAGAAGCCATATCAAGGCAGGTAGGAATGTTAGAAATACAGTCTGGTCAGGACCCACACCCTCGGTGTGGCACTTCACAAGCAGGAGAGATATCATAATCATGGTGGACCCATTTGAGCAGCAAGGGGACAAAACCCCACACTGGGATCTCCAGGCTGGGGGACCTGTACAAGGGAGCATCTGGCTCTAAGAACCAAATGAGGCTTACATTCAGGAGAGCATAAAGGCTATAGGAAAACGGGCCTCCACTCTTAAAGAACCCATGAATGAACTTGCTTGCTCTGAGCTCCAGCACAGAAGCAGCAATTTGAGAAGCACCTGGGTCACATGTGGAGATACACTGACTAACTTTAGGGTGTGTGTCAGAGAGGCAGAGATCAGTGGAAAATTTCATTGAAGATGGAAGTACTTTTGGGTCTCATTATTACTGTTTCTTTTATGTTCTCCTTCTACCTGGCTGGCCTGGTGCAAGTGGGTACCAATTCTAACACTCTCCATTAACTTTGCTAATATCATTCGCCCTGCCCCAGCATTCCTTTGAGGTGTCACAAGGCCAACCTGCTCACCCTGTCAGGAGCCCCTCCCAAGTGGCTCCAACCCTGTTATAGGTGGTGGCCAGCCTTAGATAAGACTGGAGCCTATTCCAAGCAACTCCAGAACTGACACAGACAATAGCTGACCTGGGCCTGCACAGGAGCCCCGCCATTTGGTTATAACCACAGCACATGTGGCAGCTGGTCTCAGCTCACAACATAGTTTCTCTCAAGGAGCTCCAGACCAGCACACACTGCAGCAGGCCTTGCTTCTCACCAAAGCCTTCCTATTGCAGATCTAGTCACAAAACACAGTGACTTGACTCAGCCCACACTGGAGCCCCTCTCAAAAAGCTCCACAACCAGCACACATGGTGAGAGGTCTCAGATGGCACTGGAGCCCCTCCAAGGTGGTTCCTGCTCCTTGGGGCCAGCCCCACAACAATGGATAGTCCACATCAGTCACAGCCAATCCTCGCAGGCAGTAGGCTGGAAGCTAAACCTTGACCACTGGCACACTTGCAGCAATTACGACTCAACTATAACAAGAGGGCACAGACAACCCACACAGAGGACAAACCTGGAGCACCTAACTCTGGTACGCAATGGGAATTGTACCACTGGGCTCCCCAGGATATCTACATAAGGCTACTCTTACAAGACAGGGAGACATAGCTGATCTACCTAATTCATAGAAATAAACACAGAAACATAGGCAAAATGAGGAGACAGAGGAATATTTAAAATGAAAGAAGAGGGTGAAACCCCACAAAAAAAATTTAAATTTAACAAAGACATGCAATTTACCCAATAAAGAGTTCAAAGCAGTGATTATAAAGAAACTTAATGAACTCAAGAAAAGAACAAGTTCAGTGAGAATTTCAATAAAGAAATAGAAAAAAAAAGAATCAATCAGAACTGAAGAATATAATAACTGAAATGAAAATTAAGCTGGGGGGGGAAAAAAAACCCAGTTGATTAGAGAAGAATGAATCAATAATCTGGAAGACAAAATAGTAGAAATCACCTAAATGGAACAGCATATGTATTCATTTGTTTTTTTTTTTCTTTTTTTAAATGAAGGTACTTTAAGGGACTTCTAGGACTACATTAAACTTAGTAACATTAGCATCATAAGGGTCCTGGAGGAGAAGAGAGAGAAAGGGACAGAAAACCTATTTGAAGAAATCGTGGTTGAAAATTTCTCTAACCTGTTTAAGCAAAAAGACATTCAAGTCCAGGAGGCAGAGAGAGGCCCAAATGAGATGATCCCTAAGAGGCACATACTAAGACACAAAAGTAGCAAGGGAAAAGCTGCAACTTACATACAAGAGAACACCCATAAGATTACCAACTGATTTATAATCAGAAACTTCGTATGTCAGAGGGAAAGGCATGATATATTCAAAGGGATGAAAGGAAAAAAACCTACAACCAAGAGTATTCTAACTGTCAAGGTTATCATTTAGATTTGAAAGAGAAATAAAGAAAAAGCTAAAGAAATTCATCACCACTAAGCCAGCAATACAAGAAAAACTAAATGTACTTCTTTAAACAAAAAGGAAAAAGCCAAAACTAAAAATGAGAAAATATAGGACAGGAAAATCTCATCGTTAAAGGCAAACATTTAATAAAAATAGTGGATGGTCCAATTATAAAGCCAATATGAAAGTTATATGACAAAAGTGGTAAAATTATGTGTTTCTACAATAATTAAGGGATACACACACAATATAAAATATAACATCAAACAATAAAACATGGGGGTGGCGAGTAAAATGCAGTGCTTTTAAAATGTGTTCGAGCTTAAGTGACCATCAACTTAAAATGGATTGCTATAAAGATAGGTTGTTATCTATGAAGCTCATGGTAATCAAAACTAAAAACCTATACTAGAAGAAAGAGAGTAAAAGAGAACTATAAAAACAATCAGAAAATAATAAAATGGCAATAAGTACATACTTGTCAATGATTATTTTAAATGTAAATAGACTAAATGCTCCAATCAAAAGACATGAGGTGGCTGAATGGATAAAAAGAAAAGAGCCATAATATGCTGCCCATAAGAGACTCCGTTCAGAACAAAAGACACAGACTAAATGTGAAGAGATGGAAAAAGATATTTCATGTGAATGGAAATAAAAAGAAAGTTGGGGCAGCAGTACTCACATCAGACAAAACAGATTTGAAAAAAAAAACTGACAAGAGACAGAGAAGAGCATGACAAAATCATAAAGGGATCAATCCAACAAGAGGATATAACACTTGTAAACATCTACATACCCAATATTGGAGCACCTAAATACATAAAGCAAATATTAATAGACATAAAGGAAAGAATCAACAGTAATAAAATAATAGGGGATTTTAACATGCCATAAAGGATAGGTCATTCGGACAGAAAATTCAAAAGGAAACATAGCCCTTAAATAACACATTAGATCAGATGAACTTTATAGATATTCACAGAATATTCCATCCAAACACAGCAGAATACACATCCTTTTCAAATACACAAGGCAAATTCTCTACAATAGAGCACATATTGGGCCACAAAATCAGTCTCAGTAAATTTAAAATGACTGAAATCATATCAGGCATTTTTTCTGACCACGACACTATGCAACTAGAAACCAATTACGAGAAGAAAACTGTGAAAACAACAAACACATAGAGGCTAAACAATGTACTACTAAATCAATGTATTACTAAGTCAATCAAAGAGAAAATAAAAATATACCTGAAACAAGTGAAAATGGAAATACAATAGTCCAAAATCTATGAGACACAGCAAAAGAAGTATTAAAAGAAGATATATAGCGATGCGGGCCTATCTCAAGAAACAAGAACTATTGCAAACAACCAAACCTTACACCTAAAGGAAATGCAAGGGGGGGGGGAGGAAATAATAGAAAATATCAATGAAATTAAGATCTGGTTTTTGTAAAGATAAACAGAATTAATAAACACTTAGCCAGACTCGTCAAGAAAAAAGAGGGCCCAAATCAATAAAATCAGAAATGAAATAGAAAATACAACCTATACCACAGAAACACAAAGGATCACAAGTGAATACTATGAATGACTACATACCAACAAACTGAACAACTTAGAAGAAATGGATAAATTCCTAAAAACACATTATCTTCTGAGACTGAATCAGGAAGAAACAGAAAATCTGAACATACCAATTTCTAGTAATGACAGTGAATCAGTAATCTAAAAACTCCCAACAAACAAAAGGCCAGGACCAGATGCCTCACAGGTGAATTCTAACAAACATTCAAAGATGAACTAACCACCTATGCTTCTTAAACTATTGGAAAAAATTGAAGAGGAGGGAAAGTTTCCAAACTCATCCTAAAATACCAGCATTACCCTAATAGCAAAACCAGATGAAGATACAAAAAAAGAAAATTACAGACCAATATCTCTGATGGACAGGTGAAAAATTCTCAACAAAATATTAATAAACCAAATTCAACAAAGCATTAATGGATCATATACCATGATCAACTGGGAGTTATTCCAGGGATGGAAGAATGGTTCAATATTCACGGAACCACCAACATAACACACCATATTAACAAAAACAAAGAATAAAAATCACACAATCATCTCAACAGATGCAGCACACAACAAAACTCGACATCCATTTATGATAAAAAAAAAACTCTCAAAAAAGTAAGAAAAAAGGAACATATCTCAACATAATACAGGGCGGAGATGGCAATCCCTCAGTAACATCATACTCAAAAGTGAAAAAGCTAAAATCTTTTCTCCTAATATCATGAACAAGACAAGGATGCCTACTCTCACCACTCTTATTCAAGATAGAATTGGAAGTCCTAGTCATAGCAATTAAAAAAAAAAAAAGAAAGAAAGAAAGAAAGAAAGAAAGACATAAAAGGCATCCAAATTAGAAAGGAAAAAGTAAACCTGTCTCTATTTGCAGATGATATGATACTATATATAGAAAACCCTGAAAATTCCACCAAAAAACTATTAGAACTAATACATGAATTCAGTAAAGTTACAGAATACAGATTTAATATACAGAAATCAGTGGCATTTCTATACACTAATAATGAACTATCAGACAGAGAAATTAAAAAAAAAATCATTTACAATTGCATCAAAAACAATAAAATACCTAGGAATAAATTTATCCAGGGAGGCAAAAGACAAATACTCTGAAAACTATAAGACACTGATAAAAGAAACCTAAAGCAATACAAATAAAAGGAAGGATATTTTTATCATGGCTTGAAAGAATTAATATTGTTAAAATGTGCATACTACCCAAATCAATCTACATATTCACTGCAATGCCTATTAAAATACCAGTCAACAGAAGTAGACCAAATAATTCTAAAATTTATATGGAACCACGATAGACCCTGAAAACCAAAGAAATCCTTAAAAAGAACAAAGTTGGTAGTCCCATGTTCCTTGATTTCAAACTATACTGCAAAGTCATGGTAATGAAAACAGTATGCACTAGCACAAAAACAGACACATAGATCAATGGAACAGAATAGAAAGCCCAGAAATTAACCTATATATTTATACAGTTAATCAATCTATGACATAGGAGGCAGGAATATAGTATGGAGAAATGACAGTCTCTTTAATAAATGATGTTTGTAAAAATGGATACATACATGCAAAAAAGGGAAAACTGGATTACTTTCTTATACCATATCCAAAAATAAACTCAAAATGGTTGAAAGAATTAAATGTAATTAAATGTAAGTCTTGAGACCATAAAAATACTAGAAGAAAACATAGGCAGTAAACTATTTGACATCAGTCTTAGCAATATTTTTTTTGGATATGTCTCCTCAGGCAAAGGCAACAAAAGCAAAAATAAATGGTACTACATCAAACTAAAAAGCTTTTGCACAGTAGAAGAAACCCTCATCAAAATAAAAGACAATCTACTAAATGGGAAACAATATTTACAAATGATGTATTAGATAAGGTTACTATCCAAAATATATAAAGAATCTATATAACTCAACATCCAAAAAAAAAAAAAAATCA
>NW_024354500.1:15868220-15869788 GCF_902729225.1 Pteropus medius
AAAAAAAAAAGATGAAACTGATAAATGAATTCATTTGTTTGGCCATACTGAGAGGATGTTTACAACCCTGTCAAAGGGTCTGAAAGAAGAATCAGTCTATGGCCATGCTACTCTGAACATGCCCGATCCAGTCTGATCTCAGAAGCTAAACAGGATCAGGCCTGTTTAGTACTTGGATGGGAGACCACCTAGGAAGACCAGGTGCTGTAGGTGTAAGAAAAAATTAAAAAATAAAAAATAGACTAAAAAAGAAGAATCAATTTATAGGTACGTAGAAAACCAAGCAAATGAAAAAAAGTAAGATTATTATTAGGAAAAAAGTTGTGAACAAAGGAAATGAAATCATTGTATATTATGCCTCAATGCTAAAAGTTTTCATATTTATAATATAAATATGTAATTTTCATTTAACCAAAATATTGTGATACGATAAAAACTATGGAAAGTAGGTGGAGGAGGGAAGCTATATATGACATAAATTTTTATCTTCTATGATATGAAGTGAACAGATAAAAAAGGAAATAATTTGGGGTGGTACTGAGGAGCTGGGTGGTGTGTAGCAGGGCTAACTCTGTTATAATAAATGTGGAATATTATTGACTTTAAAAAATACATTCACAGGTTTCCAATTCCTGGAAGTAGACTTACTTATCTCTATTCCTCTAAGTACAACTAAAATCCCAGGGCATTATATATAAAACAAACCTAAGAAGACTAACTAGCCAGCTATGCAGCTTAAGACCAAAGGAAGGACAAAGTGGTATGTTTCCTGGTTTTCTTTTTGCCTCATATTTTGAGCTAAAAAACCCAATTACACAGAAATGCCAACAGACATGGAGAAAAACAAAAAAAAATAAACAGTAACAAAAGCATGCTCTAAGGACATTAAAAAGGTAGCCTAGCAAGATGGAAAGCTTTAAAAAATATGACCTCCCTAATGCATCCAACCACCACAGAAAAAATCTGTGGCCCACCCCACCCACTCATGCAAGTCCAAGTGGAGAGCCTAGACTTTCACCCTTACCAGGTTATAACAAGATACCCTAAACCCACCACTAGACACTGTGTTGAGCACTGAAGATATAAATTGATTAATGCATGGCATATGGCCACAAAGACCCTGGATTTCAATGGAGGATAACAATAAGTCAGTAACTACTGTACAATGTGATATGCACTATCATGGATTTATATAAGGGATATTTAATCAGCAAAAAGAAAAGAAGAAGGCAGCAGGGTAGGAGATAAGGTTTCTTTGAGGAACTAATCCTAGAGTTCAATTTGTAAGGATAGGTAGAATTAACCAGATGGAAGAAGAGTATTCTAGGCCAAGAGACTGACAGGTACTAAGGCACGGAGGGGAGGAATAAAAGAGAAAGTAATTGGAAAACTACAAATCATTTGTCCGACAGGAGTGAAGTGCTTAGGATGGAATGAAAAAAGATAATACCAGAGAGGCTGGCTAGGGGCCAGGCAGAGAAGAACATTATGGGCTGTGGTGAAGAATGTATACTTTCTTATAAATTCATGAGGAGTCACTGAAGGATTTTCACCTTTTTTTTTTTTTT
>NW_024354500.1:15869799-16012120 GCF_902729225.1 Pteropus medius
TTTTTTTTTTTTTTTTTCAAGATCAGTTCAACAATGATTAAGTGGATGTATTAGAGTAGGATCGCATGAATTAAGAATCTGACATTAGGCTACTGCAGGAATCCAGACAGGAAGAGATAATCATATACTAGGGGGTAGAGGGATTATATGCGTTATCTGCATGTATCCTATGATCTGGGTCAGTTTTACCAAATTTGCGCATAGTAAGGAGAGAGAATGAAGAGGAAAAACATAGTCACATTCAACTCTAATACTAGGTGCTTGTGTTCACAGTGTTATAATTAGCTTTGTGGCCTTGGGTAAATCTCTCTGGGCCTCACTTTTCTCATCTATTAATTGGAAATAAGAATGGCAACCATGCCTATATCACAGTTATTTTACAAACACATGATGAGACAATGGATGTGAAAACATTATATAATGGTAAACATAGTGTATTATTTCCTGTTGCTGCTGTATCAAATTACCTCAAACTTACTGGATTCAAACAACACAAATTTATTCAATCAGAGTTCTGGAGACCAGAAGTCTGCAGTGGGTCTCACTGGGCCAAAATAAAAGTATTGGCAGGCCTCAGTTCCCTGTGGAGGCTCTAGAGTAGAATCGATTTCCCTGCTCTTCCAACCTGCATTTCTTGGCTCATGGCCCCTTCCTCATCTTTAAAGCCAGCATCGTCGTCAAATTTCTGTTTTGGACACTGAATCTACTGCTTCCTTCTTTCACTTGCAAGGACCCATGTGAGTACCTGGCCCATGTGAGCAAACCAGAATAATCTTATCACAAAGTCAGCCAATTAGCAACCTAATCCCCTCCCCATCCCACCCCTAGGAAGTATAACATAAGACACTCACAAATTCCAGGGAATAGGATGTTGGTCATCTTTGGGGTACCATTACTGTTTACCATACATACAAAAGATTCTAATGTCTTCTTGGCAGTCAACTTTTTTTCTTTCAATTTCACAAATAATATGTCTAAGAGTTGTTTTATAGTTTAAAAAATAAGAAATACGAGGACAGTGTTTTCTGAGTAACTCACTATTATGTGTCTAAGGTTTAGCAACATATGCTAAATACCTAGAAGTTCAATAAAAACCATAGATTTTTTTAATATTAAACAATATAATCATTCCCATCTCTTCAAAACGAGTGAGCATTTAAGACAGAGATAGTATTGCGAAATCTAAATAGAATCATAGGCATTCCGGTGCTAAACTTCTATGGTAGTAGCCTGGCCTATAAAGAAATAGATGGCAGTACAATGCTAGAATTAGTTCATGCTACTTCTAATCATAGAAATAAACACATTTTGAGTTCTGGAAATATAGGAAAGGTCAGGCTGTCAGTCAAACAAAGGGCATTAAATACCTCAAAAGTAAACACTCCTGACTCCAAGTAAATACACAGGCAAGTAAGGAAGGTGCTATACTGGGGCCTGCGAGTAGAGGGTAGCTCAATCTAAGTTAAGCCAAGACTGCTTCCCAGGCCCTGTGCAGACCTCTGTAAGCCATCTGTTTTAAAGAAACATATCTTCTATATCTGTCAAATATGTCATTGTAAATTATACCTTCTATCCCACCTAATAGTTTTCCTAAAAATATAGTCCCTATTTATGGACAGGGGATTTGTTCCAAGATTCCCAGGGGATGCCTGAAATCACAGATAGTACAGACACCTATATATATTATGTTTTTTCCTATACATACATGATAAAGATTAATTTATAAATTAAGCACAGTAAAAGATTAATAATAACTAATAATAAAGTAGAATAATTATAACAATATACTATTTAAAAAGTTATATGAATATGATTTCTCTCAAAACTTCTTACTGTACTATACTCACCCTACTTGTGATGATGTGAGATGATACAATGCCTACGTGATGAGATGAAGTAAGGTGACTGACGTAAGCACTGTGAGGTAGTATTAGGCTACTACAAGGGTCACTCAAACACAAACCGCGATACCAAAACAGCCGGTCTGGTAACTCAGATGGCTACGAAGGGATCAATAGGCAGGTAGTGTATACAGTGTGGATATGCTGGCCAAAGGGATGATTCACATCTTGGGCGGAGTAAGATTTCATCATGCTACTCAGAAAATGCCCAACTTAAAACTTCTGAACTGTTTATTTCCAGAATTTTCCATTTAATATTTTTGAACCGTTGTTGGCTGCAGGTAACTAAAGCCATGGAAAGCGAAACTGTAGATAAGAGGGAAATTTTGTACAGACATAGGTCTAAGAAAATAATTCCTAGAAAATTTATTATTAAATAAATATAATGTAAATTTCTTCAACATCTGAACTTTTAGGTATTTAGCATATGTTGCTAAATCTTAGAGACATAATAGTGAGTTACTTAGAAAATATTGTCTTCATATTACTTATTTTTTTAACCAAGCTAATATCGGAGAATTATTTAAAACAATTTCAAGAACATCTCATTTCAATATTCCTATTTCTTGACTATATGTAGCCCTGACATAACTGATATTCATAATGATGACCTCAAGATTTTGAAAGATACTAAGTTCTTATTATCATTAAAGAAAAACTAGGTTAGATCAGAATAATTTTATTACTGAATGTCTTGAGAACAAGTTGTTGAAGATTTATATTTTATTTAAAACTTGACAAATTGGTAGTTGATAGATGGTCACGAAGATGGGAACACAGCATAGGGAATGTAGTCAACAGTAGTGTTATGGCTAGGTGTAGAGTCAGAGGGGTGATAGAGTAATAGGGGGGATCATTTCATAAATTGTAGAAATGTCTAATGAATGTACTGTATACTAAAAACTAATAATAAAATGCTTAAAAATAAAACCTGACTGTGATTTATAATACATAAAATACCTCCATCAAAATATTAAAGAATTCATACCACACCTTCTCCTATCGCATTGCACAAACATAAGTTCACTTTAATGAAATCAATAGCAGGGTTCAAGTTCTTAAGCAAAATTATTTAATTAAACACTTCTGACCTATGGAAACAAGGCTTCTCCAAAGAAGTAAATTTTTTTCTAAACTATGGTATTTTGTTTTAATCAATCAAGAGTAGTATCAATAAAAATGCGATAATAGGAGCTATCCTATATTTCACATCAGGATAGATTCTTGAGACTTTGCTTATTACTCAAGGAAAGCTAAAAAAGACAGAAAAGCATTATAAAGAGCAATCATTCTTCAATTTTTCTAATAAGAAGTTTAATGAACATATCTAAAGGATGATGATGGTAATAATGGTGATGGTAACAACAACAAAAGTTTGAATGATTTAGTCTAAGATGCTTTTGCTGAGAAGGAAATAAAAATCCCCAAGGAGAATGTCATTAAAACATATTTATGAATCATGATCTTTATTGTAAATGCAATGAGCTATTTTATAATTCTGTTTCCTCTAAATGCAACAATTACTTCTCTAAGAAAAGACCAAAGCCATTCATTTACCCATTCTTCCACTGCTGACCAACTATTCAACAATGGCTTGCACCATGACAAATGTTATGGAAAATATACTTCAGACCCATCTGTACCATCACAAGCTTCTTCTATATACTCCTTTACTTCCATACAATTCCCAAGGCTACTCTTGTGTAGTCTAATCTTTAAGAAAGATTAAGACTAGACTGAAAAAATAATTGCTTCATCTGGTAACTGATTAGAAATATAAATGCCAGCATCTGAAAGGTTCTAAGTCATATGAAACCTGTTTGTAGTAGTTTTAAAAGAAGCAAAAATATGCAAAAAAATAAATAAAATAAAAAAGATTTAAGGAATATTAAATATTTAAGATATTAATGGTTAAGAAACAGATTACATATCTCAAATGCCATTATGGAAAAGTCTGATATTTAATTCCCAATTGATCATGTCAGGTAGAAAAAAATTGTTTCCCAGACAGAAAATTCTATATCTTTCACAAATGCCAAAAGCTTAATTATAAAGTTTTCTATAATATTAATCAAATCATACCTTGAAAAGAACAAATGTATGTGAAACAAATTAGGTTATTAGTTCGAATTTTTTCAGAGATTTGAAAATTCAGGTAAAGCCTACACTGTATAAAAACTCTGAGCATTAGATAATGGCACTGAGGCCATACACTTGACAATGTTATATCAAAAGAAACAAGTTCCAACAACAATATTTTTTTTTTCCTATGGAGAAATACAGTTAAGTTAGATAGACTTTCTGGTCTCCTTTGTGATATTTTTAGTAGTCAATTAAAAAAGATTAAAATGTTAAGGCATTTGGAGTTCCCAAAGGATCAGATAGTGAGAAAGATAGAAAGTAATACAAAAAAGAAACTCTCCATTATGTCTGATGAGCCAAACAACAAAACAGCTTCAGGTTACCTCAATGTCACTTGTGAAAAAAAGAATTCCTGAGTTGACCTTTCTAAGCCATGTTAAATAAATAAGAAGAAAAAAACTATAATAAAGCTATATATTATGTGTTCCTCAGCCAATTTATTCAATCAACCCCATCTGTAGAGGGTCCATTAGGTATATTATGCGACTTACATGAGAAATTCTAAAGGAAAAGAAAAATATTCTTTGGCTTCCAGGCATCAGCTAGTCAATGCCAGAGAAAGAAAAAAAAAACAAAAACAAAAACAATACAGTACAGGTAATCCATCATGAGGAATTTAACACTCAAAAAAATTATAGATTGGGAAACCATAAATGTTAGTGGTTTTTTAAAAAAATATTGAGACTTTTTGAGCAACAGGAAGTAAATATAGGCAGAACAAAACAAGAGAAGAATCCAAGGAAACTGATAAAGAACGGAGAAGGTTATTCAAAGTAAAAAAGGCACAGGCTTGACACAGGTATCTATGCAGAGAACAATGCTATAGCAATCAGGGGCCAGAGGTGGGGACATGACAACAGCTAAGAGCTGCAAAAGGTCCAACTAAAAACTCTGAACCACAAGGTTAAGGAACAGCAAAAGACATGACCCAACAGAAATGTTCACCAAAATTACTGACATTTTTTCATGAAAGGAAGAGATTTGTTACTTACCCGATTTATATGGTTGTTCCTTAAAATAATCTGTAGTAGAGTCTTCTCAAATTCTTCTAATTTCTTGGAACACTTTTTAAGAATATGATTAGATAAGTTATAGTCACTGATCAGTCTAGCTAAAGTATTTACAGCTTCTGTCCAAAAGCTTGAGAAAGGAAATTTGGGTTCACGGTAAAAAGTGATCAGGCCATCTAGCAACTGAAAAACAGAATCAGATACTGTAGAAGAGTTGTTTTCAAAGTGGCTTAAGTCTGTTTTCAGACTCCTGGATTCTATCCAGTTCTTCAGTTCAAGTAGATGTTGCAAGAATTGCATGTGAGAAGACAAAGGATTTTCTGGAGTAGCACAATGTCTTTTCACAATGGGCAGTGGTAGAAAGGGTATGGGGGTAAAGCTCTCTCCAAGATGCTGTGACATCTCTGCAGGTTCAGTTTTCTGCTCATTTGATAAATCACAGCCAGAATCTTCCAGCACAGTTAATGTATTTTCAGAACTTCCAGGTTTCTGAGCCTGCAACTGTGAAGACAGGTCTCCTGAAATAGAATGGTAAATACAAGTGTTATCTTTCTGCAGCTAAAATATTTTCATATAAACACTAAACATTAATTTTTTATAACGTAAAATTCTAAATGAAGCATGTAAATATGTATTAAACATTTTTAAACAGTAATGTGAAAAGTGAATAGAGGAAGAACTAAAAAACTGCTTAGGCTAACTATAGAAAAGGTCTTTATCTTTACTGGTAGAAAGCAAAGTTGACTCACCCATGTTACTACCTCTTGTTCAACTATGTGCCGTGCTTGAAATATACAGAGAAGAAACCATAAGAACTGAAGGAGGTCACCATCTGGTACGGATTACAAGAGGTAACTACAAAGCAATGAGGGGTACTAAGAAAATAGGAGGACCTTGGTTAGCTTAGTGCATTCCAGAAGAGGTGTAGTGGAACTAATAAAACACAAGTAGAAGTTAAAAGTTAGGAGAATGAAGAAAGACAAGAGCAGTAATTACATATACCAAAGGGGTAAGTAAAAAAGCACAGGCTCATGTAGTGAAAGAAAAGCACTGTGTATATAAGGACCCACAGTAGTTTGGTGTTCCTTTTACATAAAATATAGGGGAAGAGATTAAGATGGAGAAATATTTAGAAGCCAGGTCATAAAAGATCTTAGAAGACATATTAAAGACCTTAGAATTTATAAGTAGAACATAGAGCGAATGTAATTTAAAGTTGAATAATGTAAGACCCCTTTGGAAAAATTATATACACATCCACACATATACCTGATATACAAAAATAAATATAAATAATTTCTATATGTATGGATATTTATTTATATATTTATTTATAATTATTCTATCTGTCTATCTATCATCTCATAGATCCTTGAAATTATGTCTATAACCACTCGAATCTTCTGATATGGGCTGAGAAATACTACAGTTAAGGCTTAACCAAGCAACTTTAGGTCATTCTTTGACAGAGATGCCATCATAAACACAAATAAGGTAGTTGTTGTTTGTAAAATGATTGTCAACAAAATGTACACACAAAATTGAAAAAGTCTCCTTTAACATTCTAAAGCGCATGCATATATTTATGAAACCAAATTTGAGAAATATTGCTATCAGCAATGGAAGCAGGAATGATACAATAAATAGTATAATATAAAAAAGTGAAATGGTCTTATTTTCACTTCACAGATCACTCCGTTGGCTATATGAAGGGCAGATTGGAAGAAGACACAATGAGGCATGGAAAGATCAGTTAGAAGTCACCTCTCTTAGTCCTAATATCAGGTAATAAGAGAAATGAACCAAGCAGTTGCAGTGGAGAGAAAGGAAGGAATTGACCAGAGAGATAAACATAAAACATCAAAATATAATCTGGAAGCCAGCTAATTGACTGAATGTGGGCAATGAAATAGAAGGATGAATAAATACATCCCGTGATTGTAACAGGTGACTGGGTAGATGATGGTGCTACCAACTGAAATGGTAAAAATACAGACAGAAGAAATGGCTTAGGAGAAATGATGAATGGTTCAGGTTTGGTCATGTAAACTCTGAAGCAACTGGAGGAAATCTGGGCAAAGATATTCACCTGGAAATTGGCCACATGAGCCAAATGGTGGGGAAAACGTCTAGACTGAACACATATTTAGGAGTCATCAGTGTGTAGATGCTGTCTGAAATCATGAAAATGGTTATGATCACTTGGGGAGACTATGAGCAGTGACTAGAACAGAGGATCAAAGAAGGATGTTGAAGAGTATCAATATTTGAGGGCTGAGTACAGAAAAAAACAATTATCAAGGAGACAGAGAAAGAACAATTAAAGAGATACAAGAAGAATAAAAAGTCAAGGAAGCAGTTTCAAGGAGAATTCCATTCAATACTTTAGTCCAATAAAATAGCTGAAAAACTCTGTCGGAATTACCAATCAGAAAATCACCAGTGATTGTATCCAAAGCAGCTTTGGTCAGTCAGGGTGGTGGGCAGAAGCCAGAGCACAACAGACTGAAGACTGAAGAGGCATAAAGTAAGTGAAGAATGACCAAGACTTCTGATGACTTGGATCAGGTGTGTATAAACTAGAGAGTAACTTCAGGCAAATGTGGCATGACAAATTGAGAGAAACTTAAGCAATTATAGACTAAAAAGAAAAAAAAAATGAAGAGAAGTATTAGAGATATGAAAAAAATTAAAAATTCCAGGTGGAGTATGGTCTTAGGGAAGGTAGGAGGAGACTGAGTCAAGGAAAGAAGATGAGAATGTATGGGGATATTTTAAAAATACCCGTCGTATAGGAAGTTAAAGGAGATCTCACCGAACAGTTATATATACTCTTTTAAAGCTGAAGACAGGGTGGAGACTAGTTGAACAGGGCATAAGAAGAATGATGTAAGTGACATCTTCTACTTTCCCCACCATACATTTAGAAATCTATTTCATTTGTTGCTCTTTTGTCTTTCAGTACAACTAGAAGCTGATGAGGCAAAATTAGAGAATTGAGCTTTAATTTAGAGTTCATTCACTTACCAAGTGTCTATAATAAGCTCTGCAAACGTGCAAATATGTGCTTGTTAATTATCACGACAATACCTATGCTCCATGTTAGGGAGATAATGTAATAAGTTAAAAAATGTGGTGGTACCCGGAACAGTGAAGTCTCAGCAAAACATTTCATGGCATGTGGCTATTTCTATATTAAAACGGGCAGACAGCCTGCTCGTTTTAAGCCAACAGACAGTTTCTTTTTCTTATGAGTAAGGATAAACATTTGAAATGATTTCTCACGACATCCATCTCACTCTTCACAAAAGTAAAAGCGAGGGTTACTACAGTAGTTATTCGGGTAGATTTTTTTTATAGAATTCAAAATGGTGCTCCACTAAGAAAGTGAACACAAATTTAAATATTTCATTAATCTACTCAACTTTCCATCAAGGTAAGCTGAACTTCATGGGTGATGATTTTAAGGAAGATTCATAAAATAAGCTCTACCAACTATTGGGAAGCAAAAAGCTGTTTTCTTGTTTCTGCTTTTCACTCCTCATGGGTGTGCCTTTTGGCAAGTCAAAACCACTCCATCTCATCTCCTTCATGTGCTAATAGGTACAAATTTGAAGGAAGTCATTTTACCCGTGCATGTGCTTTGGGGATAGGAATACACAAAACCAAGCACCATTCTTCCTGGCTGCTTTGTTTCTGAACCCTCAGAAAAGAAGGGTCAATGCATACACTGGAGATGGCGGCACTGTGGAAAACTACAGAGAAGAATGCCCTCTTCATTCCCAAAGGACTGCATAAACTCCACAAAAGAGTACCCACACTGAGATTTTGTACAATATGGCTTACATTATTAAAATCACTCAAATTGCATAGGAGACTCTTATATTCACATTTCACTTTACAAAGTGGTTTCAGCGAATAATTCAATTGTTATTCCCAACAACACTGTAAGATATGTTATCATCCCAAAATTACCAGTAAGTCAAAGCAGGTTCAACTTGATTAAGAGGCCTGAGAAAAGCCACACAGTGAGCAAGTGAAACCAATTCTTCAGTTCCAAGTCCGATCATCTTCTAACCATAGCAAAGAAACCTGTGTCTCCATGCCAGCTTTGGTACATTCCCATTAGAGTATTCATTGATTTCTATGTGTTATCCACTTGTTTATGAGCTCCTGAATGGCAAAAGTCCTGTCTCTTGTCATCTTTGTGGTTGTCTCACTGAATAACAGTATCATCTGTAGTAGACATCTTATCAGGAGAAATGCTAAGTGCTACAATTTGCTGCTGGCTGTGACACACCTCTCATCCTTTAATATTCATATGGTCCCAGGATCAACTCCTTTTCAACTTATACTTAACCACAATTTTATATAGAGAGAAGAGAGATAACATAGGATAGATAGAAAGAATAGAGTTATTGTAATAATCATTTAAAACATCTCAGAATACTTGTTAACAAACAGCCAATAATGTTTTTTATAGCATCTACCATTTCTTATAACCAAGAACTAATTTATTTCCTCTTTTGTTTGTCCTCGGTGATGAAAACTTTGAAGACTACCAACAGCTTTTGAATTAGAAACTGAAACCAGCACCTCCATATTGGAAAGGACTCGGTGCCTCATAAAGTAAATAATACCGGGCAAATGTCACTATTACATATACCCTTATAAGATAGCAAAGAGATATAGGAAAAAAAAGTTTCTAGAGAAAAACATTTTCAGTGATACTGTATATTAACAGGCTATACTCTCTGATAATAGTCATTAATAAGATTTATTCATAAAAACAAGATTTTTAAATATTCACCCTTATTTGAATAATATATAGCAGGAAAATAGTAACATACTCCTGTCTCTTTAAGTGAGTCTTACAAACTAGAATCAGATTCTACTCATTTGCTTGGATGACTTGTCTCATCATAAATCTCAAAGCATGGCTAACGAAGCATCATACCCATAAGAGAGAAAAGAAAATAAAGCCATACTACTGCACCTTTCTTTAATTTCTGTTTTCCAGGAGGGACTAAGGTGAAGCAGAAGTCAAATGATGCTTCTCTCTTGATTTCTTATTGTGCTGAAGGGATTGAGGACTGTAATATCTCTCCAAGTCATTGGATATGATCTAACTAACATGCTTGTCATTAGGTTTAAAAGAGATAATTACACACATACACACACTTTGATCGAGCACAGTCTAGCATATTAAATGCTCCATAAATTTTAACTATTGATATTAAATGATTATAGACACCAAGAATCTAAATTATGCTGAAGTGTGAAATCGCATACAAAATATGTGAAATAAGATGCCAATTAAAACTATAGATTCTGTCTAAAATATCCTGTGGTGCTTCTTATATATTGGATCCCACACTTTAATTTCCACTTTATTAAGTTCTTAACTCTTTCATTTTCTTTCACTTGTTAGGTTCCATCTTAACTCCTCTTACTATTTTAGAATGAATCTCAAATATACTCAAAAAAATAGAGCAGGTGTCCTCCTGCCACATATCCTGCCCTAGAAATGCCCACTCCTGAATCAATACTAAATATATTTTCTGCTGTCCCCCAAAATATTCACATTCCTATCAAAGGTATAATTCTTGATACCTTTGTCATCCACTTCTATAGTCTCTACTCACTTATAAAATTAAACATACAGAGCCAATTGTCTAAACAGCATCTTTTTTCCATACACCCTAAAGGTCCCACAAAATTTATGTCTATAAAACTGAATAAATCATTTTCACACAGTGCACACCTAAACATACAATTCATGTTTGGCCTACATCCTGCCTATCTCAGCTGATAACAAGACTATATCCCCAGTCACCAGGCCTGGGGTACGGGATCATGCTCAGCTCCTTTCTTGATTCTATAATCCACATACAGTGAACTGTCATGTTATGCTGATTCTATCTTTGGCACATGTGTTAGGACTCTCCAGAGAAACAGAACCAGTGGGATAAGACAGACAGACAGACGGACGGACAGAGGGTGGGGGAAGGGACGGAGAGAGAGGATGGGGGAGAGAGCTTGATTGAGACTGAATTACTATAAGGAATTGGCTAGTGGAGTTATGGAGACTGAGAAGTCCCAAGATCTGTGGTCAGCAAGCTGGAAACCTAGGAGAGCCAATGGTTCAGTTCTAGTCCAGTTACAAAGGCTGGGTACCAAGATCACCAATAGTGTTAAGTTCTAGTCTGAAAGACAGCAGGCTCGAGCCTTGGAGAGGCAATGTTTCAGGTCCAAAGGCAGGAAAAGACCAATGTCCAAGCTCAAAGGCAGTCAGAAAGAAGGAACTCACTCTTATTTAGCCTTTTCGTTCTATTCAGGAGTTCAACTGATTGGATGAGGCCAATCCATATTGGGGAGGTAAATCTTTACTCAGTCTATTCAAATTTTAATTTTGAACAAAAATACCCTTATAAACACGTCCAGAATAATGTTTGGCCAATATCTGAGGAATAAGTGTCCCAGTCAAGTTGACACATAAAATTAACCATCATTACACATGTCTGAATCTGTCCTTCCCTAGTTCCTTCCATCACTTTAATTCACCCCACCATAATCTCTTGCACTGATTACTGCAATACCCTCACCTAAGTGATTTACCTGCCTCTACTTCTGTCATCTTCTAGGCCACATTCTGAATCAGCTTGGAAATCTCCGCTAAAATGCTAGTTTGATCACAGAATTGCCATCCAAAAACTTTCCAAAACCTTCCCTTACCTACAATATAAAGTCCTTTAAGATCCTCAACTTGGCCCACAAAGCCTTTCAATATATGGCCCCATCTACTTTTCTTGCCTTACTTCCATCTTTCACTCTTATTTCCATAAAAGCAATATTAAACTCCTGACATTTACCAAAACGCACAATTCTAATTCACACAAGTATGCATTTGCACAGTTATTCCCACTGCCTGGTGTGTTCTTATGCTATAACCCACAGATGGACTGATTCTTCAAACCCAACTTCAAATCCTCTGTGAAACCTTCTCTGTTCAGCCCAGAGCAGAAGAAATCACACCCTATCTGGGCTATCTTGTACCTTACACATACTTCTATAACTGCATTCATCAACCTGTTTTGAATGTATTAATAATTCCTCATTCAAATGGAGAGATTCTTAAGGGCAGACACAGAGTTTACTAATCTGGGTCTGTTGCCTGATGCCTGTGCTCCTACGTGGTTGGTGGTCTAAATACCATACACGCACACGCACGCGCGCACACACACACATAAAAACAAAAAGTAAAATCAAATAGTATCTTTTAAATACAATGAAATGTCATCACAGTCATATTTAATTTGTCACTACCAACTATGATTTCTTAGCATTAATAATCACATGTACTGATGCACTGAACAATTTAAAAGTAATGTTTACACCACCTGGTGGTCAAACAGAAAATGTTATTTTAAAGTACTTCACAATTCATTTGAACAGACAGTGTTTCACTTTAAAGCAAGTGTTTGTCTTCTGCCTCGGGAAGTATATATTGCAAAGCATATTTGAGAAATGCTGACAAGGAAAGGTTGCAGTTTTGTTTAATCCCACTCTAGCAGCCTGAATTGCACTTCTAACTTTAAATACACCAAGGGAGACAGCAATGTCAAATGCATGATATAAGCTAATGGAATGATGTGTCTTAGCTGAATTGTCTTCACTATGTGGGGTTCACAAAACAAAACAGTGTATTTACTTTTGTATTTGTATTTGTCAGCTTGATTCAGGACAAATGACAGTACAATTCCTCCTGCCTTCACGATGCTCAAACTCTAAACTTTCCTGCTTATCCCCTTCTCTCTCCCCCAAATCGTCCTCTAGTTTGTCAATTTAAATCTTCCTCATCATTGTGCCTTTGGCTTTCTTTCCCTGTTCAAACTTCCTAGATGTCCCCATCTTTCCTACAGCCTCAAACAGTTCCTTTAAGCAGATGGCTCTCAAATCTCTATCTTCAAATCTACCCCCTCTTCCAAATTCAAGTCCCTAGGTATTTCAAAATGACTTGACCTCAGCACTTAAAACCCTATATATGTCCAAAAGAAACCAACCACATCCTTAACTTACACGCTTGGTCCAATTCCCAAAGAACAGCGCTACTACTCTCTGTCTCCAACATCTGAAACCTAAGAGTCAACTTTTATTCTTCCCTGACCACCATATATATTCCATTGACAAATAATATTAATACTGCCTCACCTTCTGTTCCTTGAATTTACTAAGTTTGTTCCCATTTCAGGGCCTTTGTATTTAAACTTTCCCTCTTCCTGGGATGCTCTCTGCAACCCCAAACCCAATTTTCTCAAAGCTGATTCTCTGTTATGATTCAAGTATCTTTTTAAGGGTCATTTCTTTAGAGAGGCCTTCCCTAACCACCCAATTTAAAGAAGCCAGCAGATAAGTCTCTGTCACATCTTTCTGTTTTAATTCTCTAAATCTCACTTGCCACTGCCTGATCATTTCCTGCTGGTATAGTCTGTCTCACCCACAAGAATATGTACCCCATGGCAGTCTTGCACTGCCTGGTTTAGTGCCATATGCCAGAGCCTGGAATATCAGGTAAGAGCTCAATAAATATTTACTCAATAAATAAAAACCTTTTTTGTATCACCGTTTTTCCATGCCAAAATAATTACATGTAAGACCTGGGCTATGACAGTGAGGCTCTTGTCTCCAATCTCCTTCCTCTTCCAAACATTTCTAAACACAACTACCCAGTTACCCTGCCTAAATAACCTCAGGTCACCTAAAGGAATCACTTTCAGAAAGTGTACTGCTTGGCACATGCATAGCACACAGCCAATAAATGTTAGTTTCCCTTCTATTTTCCTACCGGAAAACCTCCAAACACTCCTTGCTGCCTACAGAATAAAGCATGTTTTCCACTGGCTGTCACACCTCTTGTTAATAGGCTCCAACCTAGTTTTCCATCTTATTTTCCAGAACACTCCTTCATGCTCTACACGCCACATTCAAATTAAACCACTTGCCAGTACATTCCTGTATCTGTACTTTACACTGGTCCTTCTTGCCTGAAATACTCTAGAATTTATAGCTTTCTAAATCCTGCTATCCTTCAACGTCAGCAACTACCTCCAAAAAGACTTTCAAAAGTCTTATGCGCTCAGGTGAAATAATCACTCTTTCCCTTCTCTGAACATTAGTATCTTTCTCTGGACTGTAGAGTCTCAGTGGGTATAATTAGTGATGTGATCTTGTCCCAGATAAGCTGTGTGATCCTATGGGTAGGGCTTAGGCCTTCTCTCTGTATTCTCCACATTGTACCCAATAGCTACTGAATAAAAGGAAGCTGAATAAATGAACAAAAGAATTTCTCTAAAGAAAAAGAGTTACATGGACAAAATTAGGAGCTGATAAGAAGAAGCAATCACTCTTTGGATTCAGTCACTGAGGTGACAAAGATAGGTAAAAAGCATAGTCCTAATTTCACTTCTTCACAAACAGGAAGTATCAGGTTGAGAGACAGTGGATTCTTATACTGTGATGCCAATATCATAGCCCTACAGAATAACATCAAACTCACGAAAATACAATCCTCTGCCAAGTGGGCCAATGACCCCACCTGCAGAATTTCCATTTATCTGTGTGTGGATCTCATGAACACCATGTGGAACTGGTAAAAACAATAAAATATTGAAATCAGCAATATTACCCATTCACTGGCCTCCCAATACTGTGAATGCCAAACTGCATAGCTCTCTACAATCTAGCCCCAATGACCTTTCCTGCTGAGATCTCACAGATCAACTTCTCCTTGAGCAAGTCTCTTTCCAGAAGATTTGCCTGAATTTGTTTTCCACCAAGCCACGGGAGCCACTGTTTTGATTTCAGCTCTTGACCACCAGGTTCCAGCTGCTCACATCTATACTGTTGAGATGTTGCCTTTAAATTTGCTTGGTCCCTGAGTCTCCCCTGCTAGACAACTGAGGTTGACATTCATTCCCACTCAGTGCACTATTTCACCACCATAAGAGAACATACAAAAATTAATTATTCCTAGGCACAGGTAATAAGTGTTTCCAGGGGAGGGCGAGTCTCATAATTGAACCAGTATCAAAAGCAATGCTTTTCTCTATTCCCAAACTCATGCACTCAGCCTGCTTCCTTTGATTCTTGCTGGGCTCAAGATCTCCTCGTTTATAAGAATTTATATGGGAAGATCTTACACTGGTGTTTTTCGTCCTTACCTGTACATTAGAGTGACCTTGAGAACTTAGCACCCCATGCTACGTACCTCAGAATCTTGGGAGTGAAACCCAGACATCATTATTTTTTAAAGCTTCTCAGGTGATTCTAGTGTGAGTATCTTAGACTAATTTATGTTTGTTTTGCTTTCTTCGGGAAGCAAAGAAGTGGGTTCTGTCCCATTCATGCCATCTCCTCTCCCACCTTCAAGCTTCCCAGAAATGTCTTTCCATTAATTCATATTTAATCTTTCCAAGTTCAGTTGGATTTCCTCTCCCTCTCCAGGGTTCACCTTTGCCATTTTACTTTCTGTTTTGCAAAACTAAAGCATTATATATTCTAGCTGTCTCCTTCTAGCCTTGCCCTATGCCAGTACACATCCCTTATGGACCACAGCCTCAGACTCCTACCCAGCTCCTACTCCTACTTACATTCTCCACACAGCAGCCAGAGCAAGAAGTTTAAAACTCCTGCTTAATGCTCACCAAAGGATTCTCATTGTTCTTAAAGTCCTACCCACTGGAACAAACCCTACATAATCTGTTCTCCTGTCCTCTCTCTGGTCTCATCTCCTGCTCTCTATTCCTTACTCTGCTCTACAGCTACTGACCTGTTTCTGCTCACTGAGCATGCAAGCTAGTTCCTGCCTCAGGGCCACTTGTAGGACCCTGCTCCTTTGGAATCATCTCAAACACCTCCTTCTCAATGAGGTCTCATTCACCACCCTGACTTTCTAGATCAGATCATTCTGATGAATGGAACCTGTTATTATATGTTAGCTGTCTGTCTTCTGCCTTAGACTTACTTCCAAAGAGGAGGCACCACATCAGTCTTATCACTGTAACCTAAGCACTTAGCATGGTGCCAGGCACAAGGCTCAGCAATTTTGCTAAATGAATCTTATAACAGCACTACGAGAAAAGTGTTATGAAAGATCAGAGATGAAAAGATTATTTCATTGTGGAATAACAGAAATGATTCTTTTCTTTAAAAACTCACAAGAAAATATTGGTAATACCTCTAGACAGAGTGACAATTCCAAAATAGAAAACTATTGTAATTGACCAATTTTGAATCTAGGAATTAGATGCCTTTCATTTTACTCCAGAATAAAATATTTGAAGGATAACATATAGCTCATTTCATGCCTTAAGTGTATGAACTAATTTATAGGCTTTTTATGAAGACCAAGACTCATTCACATGTCATAGTCTAAAGACATAGGCATTTCCATAGTTAACATTCTTTTTTTAAGTATAGTCTATCTGCCACTAAAGTCTCAAATGACAACTTTATAAGAACATATAAAAATGGCCAACAGTCATATACTTAATTCTGTAGAGTCTGATCTCTATCATAAAGAGACAAAGTAAAAATATTCTTAATTTTGAACAAGAGGGGTAGCCAGAGAGAGTTCAGTAATTAATTATTATATGTGAAATGTTATTAAAATATATTCTCGTGAGTAGTAAAAAAGAGAGCTCAAAGTCAATTTTCTGCAGACACCTACTGCTAACCAAGCAGAACTCATTTCCACTCATTTTTACTATTCTGATATCCTGAAAATAAAGTCCATTCTCAGGGGCTCTGGTTTTCATAACTTGGGAGGCCAAATTATAAAGCAGTACAGCATAGCTTTAGTATTACAGTTGATTCATCCATTACTCATTCTAAAAATCAGTCATCTAGGAAATTAAATAAACTTGATCAAAAGAGCAGCATAATCTCTTACCACTAAAAAAATGAAATTAGCACACATTTTTCAGAGAGAAAATAAACAAACCAAATATATTCTGCCTTGCCAGAATAGATGATTTCACAGAGTTTATATTATCTGCAATGCCAAAATATAAAGGTGTTAGAATAAAGGCTAAAAGGACTCTAATGGTATATAAGTCAAAGCCCCCTACCATCAAAGAACTAAGAAAAAAGCAAGCCAATAACTAATTCTACTATAGTCGAAAGGCATTCATGTCAAGCAGAGGTACAGGTGAATGCTCTATGAACACAAAGGATTTAGTTCAAAATGGGGAAAAGCCAGAAATATTTCATATAGTGTGAGTGTCAGGAATCACAGAGCTTTCATTAGGGAGGTCTTCGTATCAGTAAGGAGTTTGAACAAGGGCACAGAGACAGGAGCATGAGCAATGGCTCAGAGAAGGTGTAGCTGGAATGAGGAATGCAAAGGCATGTAGAGAGTAGGATACAGAGCTGAAAAGAAACTCTGGGTTCACAGTGGGAAGGGACTTGAACATGACCTGTTCCTAGATGACAGAAAGACATCTACTGTTTAAAACATGATCTTAACTGTATCTGAGGAAAAATTGCAGAGGATAAAAAGGGTGGCAGATGACCTACAGGGGACTCCTGAAATAGTCAAGAAATGATATTTTATAGATGAGAGAGAAATCAGAAGGCTCACTGCAGAAGAATAGAATTAGATTAGAAATTTTTATAACAATATAAAAAGAGTAGAGAATGAAAGGCAAGTACCATTAATAATTAAACAGGAGAGGGGAAAAAATGGTATAGATAATAGAGGTTCTGTTCATCCCTCTGGTGACTAAATTGAGGAGCAAATGGCAAGGAAAAATTACCTGAGATCTAGATGAATAAGCCATACAACTAGGGAGAAATCTAAGAAATCACTCTGCAACAGCAGAAGGTAGGACGGGGCAAGGATGCAGGACTGCCAGGTCTCAAGTGGATGAGTGAGACAGAGGCTGAGGGAGCGGCAGTGGCAGACACCTCTTAAAGGGGTCGCATCTGTGAGCAGACTTTTTGCAGTGACGGACCTGCTCACTCTGAGCACCAGTGCCGATTCAGCTGTGCGGAGACATTGTTGGAGTGAGGGCTGAGGCAAGACTCGCTCTGTACCAAAGTGCTCACATATCCATAGTTCCCTGTTGAGCCCTTCCCCTCCCAGTGCGCGGACTCAGCGCCACCTTAGCAGAGACATTATCAAACTGGATAACAGAGGTTGCTCTGCCCAGAGGATTCCCTGAAACCCCACCTCCTCCAACTCACTTCCCCACCCAAGCCACATCCAGATATAGACTCAGTGAGTTAGGCGCTCCTTGTTGAGCAGCACCTAGACTTACCAAGGCAGCTGGCCTTGGTTTCTGGTATGGCTTTTTAAGGCAACTATAATCACAGCATCTGTGGACTGCTTGCTGAATCTTAACAGATGGCCCTGAAGGGACAGAGGCTTGGGCCAAATTTGGCCTGCAGCTGAACGAACCCCTCTCAGGACTGTGCCACTGGTCACCTACTACACAAAGCCACACTAATATAATAAGACTGGGAGACTTAGGAGCTTTGCTTAGTGCATAGAAACAGACATGGAAAGGCAGTCAAAATGGGAAGACTAAGAAGTAGAAACCACATGTGAGAACAGAACAGAGATCCAGAAATAATGGAGTCAAGTAATCTAACAGATGCAGAGTTCAAAACACTGGTTATAAAGATGCTCAATGAACTTATGGGAAGTGTAGATAAATTCAGTAAGAACTTCAACAAAGAGATAAAAAAAAAAACAAACAAACAAACATAAAAATGGAAAAGGAAATTGTAAAAGGGAACCAGTCTGAAATGAAGAAAATGTTATCTGAGATGAGAAGTATATTAAATGGAATAAACAAAGGGATAAACAAAGTGAATAAAGAGGATCAAATGACCTATATAGAGGATGGGAAAGCCAAGGACACTCAATCACAATGGCAAGAAAAAAGAAGCCAAGACTATAATAATAATTTAAGGAGCCTATGGGATACTATTAAAGGTCAAAATACCTGTCTCATCGACATAACTGAAGGAAAAGATGTTGAACAGCTATTTGAAGAAATAATGATGGAAAACTTCCCTAACTTGGTGAAGGAAATAGACATACAACCTCAGGAAGTTCAGAGAATCCCCCAAACCAGAGATTCAAAGAGGCCCACACCAAGACACATCATAATTAAAATGCCAAAGGTTAAATACAAAGAGAGAATTAATAATTAATTAATTAATTATTTTTATGTGAGGCAACTGTTGGTTGACCTCACAGATTGCAAGGACCTTGTTAGCTTACAATCCCTTATTTATTTTTTTTTATTTTTTATTTTTTTACACCTACAGTACCTGGTCTTCCATTCAAGTACTAACCAGGCCCAACCCTGCTTAGCTTCCAAGATCAGATGGGATCAGGCTTGTTCAGGGTAGTATGGTCGTAGACCAAAGAGAAAATTTAAAAAGCAGCAAGAGAAAAGTAGATAGTCACCTATGAGGGAGCACCCATAAGACTGGCAGCTGATTTCTCAAAAGAAACTATACAGGACAAAAGGGCTTGGCACAAAATATTCGACATGATGAAGACCCAGGATCTACAACCAAGAATACTTTATCCAGCAAAGCTATCATTTAGAGTTGAAGGACAGATAAAGAGCTTCCCAGACAAAAATACGCTAAAGGAGTTTATCACCACCAAGCCAGTATTACAGGAAATGTTGGAGAGACTTCTTTAAGAAGGAAAAACATGTATCAAAAACAGGAATAAAGAATGGTAACAACTACATTACTATCAATAAGTACCTCAAATGGAAAAGAATTAAGATTACTTGACTCCATTACTTGACTCCAACTAAAAGATAAAGTGGATGAATGGATAAGAAAGCAAGATCCCTACATACTGCCTACAAGAGACTCACTTCAAATTAAAAGACAAACTAAAGACAGACTAAAAGGAAGGGGATGGAAAAAAATATTGCCTTGATGGACCTAGAAAGTATTTAAGTCACATAAGAAAGATAAATATTATATGATTTCACTTATATGAATAATCTAAGGAATAAAAAGAACAAACTCAGAAATATAGTGGATAATTTGGTATTGGACAGAGGGGAGAGGGTTTGGGGTGCTGGGAGAATGGGGTGAAGGGTTAAAGAAATACAAATTAGTAGCTAATGGATGGTCATGGGGATGGAGAGCATGGCATAGGGAATGCAGTTAGCATTAATATGTTGGTGAAGTTGAAGGTCAAGGTAGGGAGGGAGCAATTGAGGGAATCATTTTATGAACTATATAGGTGTCTAACCAATGTACCGTATACTTGAAACTAATTAAAATAAATAAATTTTAAAAAATAATTAAACAGGATAACAAGTCAAATTCCCACAAAATTTTCTAAGTAGTTTACTCCTAAGAGAATCAGATCGCCAGGCCAGCAACACACTGAAGATCTCCGTTTGCTACTGGACTGGAACTGAGAATGTGGCAGTGACACCAATCATTCGGTTTTACTACTGGAAAGTAAAACACACATACCCTTAAACTTTTGTTCTTTCCTTTCCCACTAGAATCTGCTAAAACAACTAGATCCAGCTATTCGCAAGAGAGAACTAAACAAAATTCTCAAGTCAAAAAAACAAAAACACAATGTTTTTCTGTTGCTAAGGAATCAATGCCAATTCCCAGAGTATCAAGGCCAAGGAGGAAGGAAACCAGTACTAATTTTTTTATCTATGTGTCAGGAAGCTTAGTGCCACGTATTTCCCCGTTAAACCTCACCATTGCTAGTTATTATCATTCTTCTCCTTACCTTCAGTTTACAGAGGAGAAAAGTGAGTCTCGTGAGAGGTCTCTTGCCTACAAGAGTTTAGCAAACATTGGTAGATTTAAGATTCAACCCAGATTCATCTAATTGCAAAATCCATGATATTTCCAATAAGCATTTCATGCCTAGAATATGTCCTCAGCAACCCTTCCCACCATCAACAATTGTCCCCTCCTTCTTTCGGTTCTTTCTGCATTCATTTATGTATGCTTATTCTTAAATTAATCATTGGGCATCTATTGGGTGTGAGACCTTGATGACGATCATTCATTATTAAATATTGAGCATGATGCTCTAGGCATTGCCCTTTTCTTTATTCAAATATGCTGTCAGAATGGATGTTGCAATCACATGCACTGCCATTTACTTCCAAGATGCCTTCTGATAAACATATAGATCCATGATATTCATCCCATAAAAACTAAGTGTCTACTACTTTCCAGTAAATATAGAAAACTGTAGTTATTGGGGGGGGTGGGGTGGGAGCATTTACTACAGAAATATCTTAAAAATAATATTTAAGAAATTTTAATAGCTGAGAATTCTTAGTAAAGTTGTTAACAATATTAAAATCAGAATCCATATTTTCTTATAAATTATACAATAGAAAATGTCTCTGAATCAACTGATATAAGGTTTCTCAAAAATATTCCAAAGAATTGCCAATAAGATTTCATAGCCAGCTGATATGGTGAATCACCTGCAACGTGTAAATGGAAGGAAGGCATAGTTGCTTCTTTCTAAAGAGGCATTTTAACTCATCATGAGCTGCTGAGTATTACTACTAATTCAAGGACCTTGAACAGTATAGTAAGTATAGCAATAATGTAAGAAGATGCGTTACAAAAGCATACACCCAATTGTTCAATAGGCTATATACTATAGTAAACAATACTGAAGGAAGAGCAGAAATACAAGTACTCCCTGACTTTAAAAATGATATGCCTTATGATATTGCTTTTACAGGCTGGAAGAAACTGTCTACCATTTCCCCTTACAGAATAAAAAAGGAGGTTGAAAAACAAGCCAGTTTTCATTCTATAGTTGTTCACTATTGACAAAAAAGAGCTTGAGATCCCCACCAAAGGCCCAACTCTAAACCCGAGCTGTTCCACCATCATATCCAAAAATACACGTAAACAGCTGGCTCTTCCCCTAGCTGCCTACACACTCACCCTCCCCTCTCACCAGTGTAGTCCATGCTTCCAAATTTCACAATTCAAGTAAATTAGATTAACTCTACAGTCAAATGCATCCCCACAGTATGGCCAATATCAGTGTGTTCTATTGTTTCAAATAAATAACTGCAGCATACTACTGAAATATGCCAATAAAATGAGGGGATTAAAGCTGGGTGGAATTAATAATGAAAACTCATAATAAGGGCATTTAGGTTGAACACAGAAAATAAAAGTTTACCTTAAATCAATGTTTCTCAATACTGTCTGTCCTTCAGAATAATCTATGGGTTGTGAAAAAATGCTGCTGCCTCAGCCCAAACCCCTGAAAGTCTGATATAATTGGTCTGGGATGTAACGCAGGCATCAAGGTTTTTAACAGCTCCCCAGGTGACTCTAATGCACAGGCAGGGTTCAGGTCTACTGCCTGGAACTGTAGCCTTATGTCTATCAACACTAAAGAGGCAAAGACTCTCAAAAGTTATTAAAAAATAAAAATACTTGTAACAATTTTAAGTTGCAGATCTAATTAATGGATCTTCTCTTTTTCACACAGATATGTAGGTACAAAAGGCCTAGACTCATATGGTGTTTGCTGTTAAAAAGGCAAGTGAGCAGCAAAGTTTGTCTTCACTATGTTCACTATCATAGAACCCTGTGCATGGACAAGGCACTTCTTTAAAGGAAGTTTCAGAGGGACTAGAAAAGTACAGATCACTGACACACACAGTTCTCTGGGTCCAGCTCCTGCTGTATCTCTTGCCCTGTCAAACATCAGAGAACTGCACAGTTACACAAAGCAGCCCACCAGCATGGACTTGTCCTACTTTGGACTGACTCCTGCTTGGAAATTACAGATATGATGAAACACCTTGTGATTCACAGGCTGAAAAATAATCAGATGAGGATAAACACTTCACAAAGTACAAAGGTAGAAATAACTTCAGAGTTATTAAAGGCACAGTTATTAGCAAAATTAAGTATTAAAATATGCGAAATAGCATCTAACCTGTATGAAGTGGGTCAAAAAATAAGGTCATTCTATCAAAAATTTTATATTACAGAAAGAATGAACAAATTATACTAAATTCCAGGGTAAAGAGTATATGTTATTAGAATAACAATGGAAGGGAGGAAAGATGCCAAAATTCTGCAATATTCTGCTTTATTGCCAATTTTTAAAAACTCCAAATATAATAAAAAGTACATATGTATTATGAAAATTTTTACCAATTACTTTTCACCAAGTGCTTATTTGTCAAACTGATGTAAAATGTTAACATTTTTGTATGTATTACATTTTACATAGAAAATCCTACCTTAGCTCATGAAAATTACTTATACTGAAAATATTTATAAGCATAATCACAGGTGGTAATTTAAACATCAAGGCAAGAACATCTTTGAAAAACTTCTGTGCGGTGTAAGATCTCACTGAATCAAGCACCAAGGGAGGGCACAAAAGCAACTTAGTCTTTGTTCTTCATGAGACTTATTAATTAAAAGAGTAATGAGGAATTTTTAGAGCTAGGATTTTGAAAGTGTAAGAACCAGCTTTCTCTGGAAGCAATCTTTTTTCTTATTTCTTTCAAAGCGCAACATTTGGCAGACATACTCTGAATGCATTAAAGACACATAGGCAATATTTCTCTCCAACTCTCAGAGAAATGGGGGAGACCACAAACAAGAAAACTTATCAAGTGCTTACCACAAAATGATGTGAAACAATGGATTTGCTCAATGGCTGAGAGCAGCTCGCCACCTCAATGTCTCCTTCAAAGCACACATAACCCACAACGAAAGCACTTTCTGATGTATTTCACTTTCACACTAACTCTAAGAAATGCTTATCAGCAACTTAAGTTTTAAAATTCATATAAATCATGTTTCCAAAACAGGAGATTCAATTGAAAAGTCCACCGTTTACCTGCAGTATAAGAAAAGCGTAATGCCCCTCCTTGTAATGAGTGCTGCCACACAAATCACAGAAGAGCCCATACATACCACACTTTCCTCTGCAGAGACTCCCTCCCAAGCACTGCTGGTTTTGTACCAATTTTTACTGATACATGTGTTTTGTCTCTGTATTCCTTTTAGGAATTTATTCAAATTCATTTTATATCAAGGTTAGCTAGTTTAGCTCTCAGTATGACCCAGAATAAAAGCAAGTATTTTTGTTCATAGTTCCAAGTACATGATATGAAACTTTATTTATGAGTAAATGTGTTTTGTTTTATTGTTGCAACATGCTGGCATTCATTTATAGCAGTATATTTCATTTTAGTTTTGTTACTTTATATACTCCTTAAAGACTGGTGTAATAGTATAGCCTAATCAAATTTAAAGTTTGCTACTGATTTCTAGTATACAATATACTGCATTTTCTATCTAAAAAATTCCTAGCCAAATATTTGTCTTTTAAATTATTTGAAATAGATATAAGAAAAATGATGTTTTCCCTGCAAAAAAAGCGGGGGCGTGGGGAGGAGGTAAGGGTGCATTCTCTTACAACTGCATGCCTTATATTCCAGAAAATACGTCTTATAATAAGACTCCACTATCAAGGCATATGTGGGTGCTCATTAGGAAGGGAGGAGGGAAGTAAGGATGGAAGGAGGAAGAAAAGGGAAGAAGGATAGAGAGAGAAGAGAGAAGTTCTCCTAGAACAAGAATCTATAATACACAGTCCTGGGATTCCTATTAAGTTTATGTACATATTTCGTTGAACAGTATGGAACAGGTCAAACATAGTTTTAAAGGTCATGCTAATGTTACTATTCTTTGTTTGTTCCTCTCATTTCTACTAACTGTCTCAGCTTGACCAGGCTCTAAATGAATATTTTTTTCAATTCTTTGGTGACTAGGGTCAAATATTATCATAGTATTAAGAAATCTTTCATCTCCATGACTATTTTGTAACACAGAGATGTAAAAGTACAGCATAGAGAACATAGTCAATAATATTGCAATAACTACATACGGTGTCAGGTGGGTACTAGACTTATCAGGGGGAAATAAGTCATATAGATGTCTAACCACTATGCTGTACACTTGAAACTAATATAATATTGAATGTCAACTATAATTTAAAAATAAAAACAAAATTTAAAATAAAATTCTCCTCTGTAAAGCGAAAAAAATTTTTTTTCAGAGGCCCACCTACAAATTCCTCCTGATTCATTATACTCAGATATTTTGGATTGGGGATGAATAGGTGTCTATTGACCTCTTTTCTGAAGAGGTCCTATTATGCTCCCTGAACATATATTTCACTTTTATTTGTTTATACCAGTAGTTCTCAAACTTCAGTTTTCATCAGAATCACCTGGAGGGCCTGGTAAGCCACAGGTTGCTGGGCCCATGCCCAGAATATGTGATCCAGGTAAGTAAAGAGTAGGATCTGATAATCTGCATTTTTAACAAGTTCCCACCTGATGCTGATGCCCCTGGTTTGCTGAGCTCACTTTGAGAACCACTGGTTTAGAAAAATACCTTAATGTACTAGAAAGGCATCATTCTGGGAACCTAGAGGAATTGCACTTCATTTACTTATCTATTCACCTTTAGGCAAGTGAATTAACTGTTTCCTCATTTCTTTTTCTGCACCAAAGGCAAGAGGTGGGGCTGACTTCTTAGACAAGATTTGAAGCAGCAGAGAAAAAAAATGCAAGAATGAAAATCCAAAGGCAGTCTGAAAAAAGAAAGGACAGGACCAGGAGACAGATTTAGGGGTAATGGGCACTGGAGAAGAGGGGCAATGGGGAATGAATTTTAAAAGAGAACTCCTTGAAGAACTATCAGAAATGAACACAACCAAACCACGAATAGAGAGGCACCTACGCCTACCTGAGAAGAATCTAAGGAGAAGAGATGGTGGCTCTTTCTTGAGGTCCAGAGCCGGTTTCTCCACTTGTGCTCTGTATTTCTTCTGAGTTTCAGGCCCCAAGCCACCTATAATTCCTTTATTATGCTCTCCTTTTTGAATTTTCAACTTTCCTCTCTCTCCATGAATTTCTTCCCGCCAAAGTTCCAGTGTGCTGACGTCTTTTCCATCTTAACAACAAAAGAACTTTCCCTCCACCTTGCACCTTCTCCAACTACCAGCCTTTTTTCCTTCCCTTCAGAGACAATCCTTCCTCTTTATCAGATCTAGCAGAATGCACCTCTCCTGGGAGCTTATCAGAAGTGCAGAATCTCAAGCCCACTCTCATTTACCCCTCTTTCTCTGATTTCCTTTTTGTTCTGATAATGTAACTGATATTATTCCAATTATTTTCCCAGTAGAAACTACAGTCTAGAGCTATCTACCTTGGCTCTATTCACTGCACAGTGATCTTATTCTAAAAAATAAATTTCAGGGTGTCTAGTATCCAAATATTAAATCCAGAATCCTCATGGTATCTTTAGATTTCTAACAGAAACTTAAAATTCAAAGACAGAGAAATAGCAAAAAGCTATTTAAAAAGCCTGCAAAAAATATAATTCTAAGAGCTAGATTAAAATTTGCTACAGGTTAAACTATTTAAAAAAAAAAAAATTCACACTGAACAAAGACCTAGGAATACAGAAGAATTTTGAATAGTTTTTAGCTTTTGTTCCAGAGATCAGAAGTCAACATTGTCACTCTTCATTTATTCTGTTCCGATTAAACCATTGTATGTATACATGACTCTCTCAAAAGTAGAAGCCCTGAAACTCATCCTACCTTAGTGGGTCTCCTTTCCTAGGATGCTGGATCTTGCTCTCTGGATCCCTCTCCTATCACTACAGATCGGCAATGCCATTTTGTTCCATGTATTAACACTCATATACATCATGTCTAAACTTATTCACTCAACAAATATCTCTAAGTCCACCTCCACCTCCACCCAATGCTAACCCTAGGAATACAGTAGTGATGAGAAAAGACATACTTCTGTAAGCATGGAGCTTAGTTTCTATGAGGAAAACAAACTATTTAAACAATTAAAATTAAGCTCATGAATGCTGTGAAAAGTACACAATAGTATGGGGCTTCCCAGCAGGAGAATCTAATCTAGTTTAGGGAGGCTGTCAGCAAAGACAGAAGGAGTATTAAAACTACATTAGAAAAAAAAGAATAGCATATAGCCAGACAAAAGAGAGAGAGAGAACATATCCTACAGAAAAAAAAAAAAAAAAAAGTATAAAAGCCTAGATCTAAAAGAGAATACGGTTGATTCAAGTAAGTGAAAAAATTTCATATGTCACAGTGCAGAATGTGGAAGGCATAGTGGTGAGAGGTTGGGCTATGGAGGTAAGCAAGAGCCACATTGTAGAGAAACCAGTAGCCCATTTTAAATACTGTGAGTTTATCCTAAAGTAATGAGAATCCTTGAGACTAGGCTGCAATCTAGATTTGAAAGCGGACAAGGCTACAATTATAAACATGGAGTCTGATTGGGATAAATCAGGAAAGACCAAGGAAGTGGCACTGGAAATGGAGAGAAGTGGAGACTCCAGAGATATAAAGTATATACTAAGCCTACCTAGGGGATAACTTGGGCATTCAAGACACAAACTCTCCTGGAACCCAGTCTGGGCAAAGAAGATGGTTGAACCATACAATGAGATTCAGAGCCTGGTTTAAGGAACAGATCTGGGAGGATTGATGATTTCCATCTGGACTACTGCATACTGCAGGATGCTCAGCTGCCCTCATCTAAGCCCAGCCTCTGAAGCTCTTGGATCTTTCAGGCCCAGTACGTAGGCCAGTATTTGTTTGGGCCTTCTTATTCCCTATCTTCATACATCATTTCTACCAGAGCCAGCTCCTGTCATGATCACTAAAATTTTACATTCTAAATCATTGCCTTGTCATTACTAAAGCCATGTAATATTCTGAGCTTTTTAAACCTTAACTTTAATTCCTTTGTATGTTGATGATCTCTAGTATCAAAAGGTCATTTTTATATAATGGGTAAAACATATCTAATGTATAATTATCAGTTTACTTTAAATTATTTGGAGACTTTATTATAATCAATATTAAATTAAGGGCACATTCTCAGATTTTTATGTACATTATACGTGTGTTTTAAATCAACTGCAATTTTAAGCAAATTTCCATCATTGTATTTGATGATTTACATGTGAAAACTAAGAAGAAAATGCTTATATATTCATTTTCTATGCTCTTTCAGGATCTGTAAAACTGTGAACACCCCAACATATAAATGCTGAGCTCCACAATTATGACTGCAAGTCAATTATTTCCGATCTTTCCTTAGTATGTGGTCTGGGACAAGGAAGAACAAAAAGATGGGATGGCGGCTGAGTGGCCCGGACAGGAAAAGTAGCCATCAAAAGACAAAAACAAGGTCTACGCTGGATCTGGCAAGGTGTACATGGGTGGCTGGGATATCCAGCCACTGTTCTGACTCCTGGTCAACAACAGTCTAGCTAAAAACTTTTTTCCTAAATCCAGAGTTACACAAGATAAGAAGCAGGGTCTGGGGCAAGCAATGGAGCACTGCAAAAAAGCAAGTCTTTATCAAAAGCTCAGATGATTGCTTTTTACCTTTCACTGGCCCCTGCCCAACCTTAGAACAATATTGGCAAAACAAGTATAAGGCTTTAATGGATTAACCCACTGCGCATGAGCACACTTCTGCCAAAAGAAAATTGGAGTGACTTAGGAAGAAGGAAGCTGGATATTGAGAAGACAACTAATTGTGTCTGCCATGCATCACCAAAGAATTTTGAGAAATGTCTCATTGGATATTTGAGCTTCTTTGATACTTCTTCCCTTCCTGCCTTCCTTCCTCCCTCCTTCTCTTTTTTTTTTTCTCTCTCCTTCCCTCCCTTTCCCCCACTACGAAGGAGCATTTAAGTGAAATAAATATGTAGCATAATTCTAAGAACAAGTTCTAGTTATCCTTTCTCTATACAGTTTAGCACCTTAATAAATAAGGAATTATATTTCTCTATCAGAAGCTGTAGGAAAATAAATCAAAATAAAGAAATAATGACTTCCTAAAATGATGCAAAAATCATATCATACTTCCTTGTATGTTTACTGTCATTTCAGCTCTGCTTTAGTTAATTCTGGGTTGCTCTGCTCCTTCAGTGGGTAGTTAATGCTGTAAGTTAAGTTCTCCAGCCCCTCAATTTGTCAAGAAGCACGCCACTCAATATTTATTAAGGGCCTGCTGTCCCTAAATACTTGAGAACAGCTGCATTAGCAGAGCAACCCTGAAAATTCCAGAAAAAAATATCTAATGATATGAATACATCTGTAATATAGTTTGGATTTTCAGGTATGAAGTTTTCTTAGAGCAAGGCATGTCAGCCTTTCAAATTATACATCTTTACGGAACAGCTGTGTTCCTCCTTTATTTTCCTATCAATCAATCTAATACCCCCACCCCTTGGGTGTTTTGTTTGTTTGTTTGTTTGTTTTTGTCTTTAATAGTGGCCTATTTATTTGAACTATCCATTTATTCCTCATTTTTCAAGTTTAAGCTAACAGATGGAGAGACAGATTATTTCCAAACATCTGCAATGAAACACTTTACCTGCAATTCCTGCTGCGAGTAAAACTGATTTTAATTATGTGATATTTGAAAATTCTCTCACAGGTGCTATAAGTGAAAGTTCTCAGTGTTAAGAACAAGTTATCACCTAGGCTCTCACTGTTAGGCACACTCAAGTTCAAAACAAATATACAAACCACTATATCAGTGTTATAAATAGACCCTTCATGATAAATAACAGTTTTGATATCACTGATGTTTATGATAGTCGCACTTTTAAATTACTGGAAATTTTTACACCTGTGCCATATCAATCATATAACTTCACAGAAAAAAATTAAGAAATTGATTGTTTGCCACTCACTGGGTACTATTACCTGGAAGATTCTAGAGAGACTAAAATGTGGCTACAAATTGTATAACACTATTTTGGCTCACACAATAATGAGAGTTTAGTAACATCTGGGTATTAGGTTAGCAAGTTTTCCTGATTATCTCCAAAACTAAAATTAGTGAGAACCCTACTACCCACAGTGCTTATGTGTGCACTACACCTGCACACTACTAATGTGATAGTCACATGCTTTTCAAGGCTCCTTTTCCTCCGCCCACCTCTGGAATGTTGGAACCCGCAGTACCCCCACTCTCCAGCTCTATTCTCCCTGTGAGTCTCAACTACTCATAGTCTCATTCAGCTATTAAATGTCAGTGAATCCTAAATCTGTGCCTATAATTCCAGCCTGCTCACTCCCTTTGAGATTCAGGACTTGTTTCCAGCTTCCTATTAGGTAATCCCTGTATGTTCAGGGATTAGCCTTATACTCAGACAAACCGAACTCAACATTTTATCCTATAAGTCTTTTTCTGGATTCAAAGCCTCACAATCAATTCAATAACCAGGATTGAAAACCTCATTTATCCTAAATGTCTCTCTCTCTTCCTTAACAACTCTCTGAAATCATTCACAAATGTCTGAAGTTCTATTCTGAAATCATTCATACCTGTCTGACCTACTTTTAGTTCTATCATAGATCTAATTCAACTTCTCATTCCTCATCTTGGCTTTAGTAAATGCTTTTAAAACTTGTCCTCTCTGCTTCCAATTATTGTAACAGCCAAAACATCCTCTATACTCCACTTCCACTTGACAAATATTTGTTAAGGACCTTCCGTGTGGCAGGCCTTCGAGTGGGCATTTAGTAGAGAGTACTGAGTAAAACAAAGACATACTCCTCAGTGCACTTGGACTCTAGCTCAGATTAGGCATCAACCAAGTAAACAAACGAAATAATCCATAGTGAGCGTGCGGGTAAAAATTTAAGTGGTGGGGGATGCTGTGTATACAGAGTGGACGCTCTAGAAAGAGAAGAGGCCAGCCACAAAGACAAGAGTATAACAAAAGGCCTGAGGCAAAAAAAGCCTTCAAGGACTGGCAGGAGGCCCACGGTGACTGAGTTACAATAGAAAGGTTGTATGAGATGAGGTAGGAAAGGTGAGGAGAGGTGAAATCACCCCAGCAATATAGGCCATGATCATAAGTCTGGGTCACATGGGAAGCAGAACTGGAAACCAGGGAAAGGTTTTCTACAAAGGAGTAGCTTGATCTGGTTTACATTTTCAAAAAAAAATCACCAGTATTGTTTCCCAATCCCAACATGAAGTTCAGTCCTCTGCATCAAAAATGTTGTATGGCTCCTAATGAATGAGATGACCACATGTTCCAGTTTGTTCAAGTGAGTCCTGGCTTTTGCCTGTTGTCCTAGTATAATTATTAACAGTCCCTTCCTTTCACTCTCATAAGGGCCCTACAGACCATAGACTATATGGTCAACTCACTGATAAGAAATAGGTAAAAATAGTCCTTAGGCTGACATTCCAGGCCCTTCTTCTTTTGCTTTTTATTAAGTGTATTGGGGTAACATTGGTTAATACAATTATATAATTTTCAGGTGTACATTATCATTTGACATCTGTATATTCTATTGTGTGTTTACCACCCAAAGTCCAGGCCCTTCTGAACAAGATCCTAACTCACCTCTCTTCCTTTCTCTCCCATCACATCTCTACCTTACAGTGTTCTGGTCGCTCTGAAATGTAATGCTGGCAGTATGCTGAATGAGACATGTATACTCTACTGCTATGCCTTTGCTCACGTTCCTGCCTCCTGCTGAATGCTCTGTGACTATCTCACTGACTAGTGGCCAGACCCTTGAGGGCCAGATCTGAGAAGCATTTTGAGAAACCAGGCAGAATAAATAGCTTCCCACTCTGCACTTTGTTACTACGTCTATTATTGTATTCACCATAACTAGGTTAATTATTGGTCTGTTTTGCCTGCTAAAATAGCGGGTACTTAATGTGAGCAAGGACAGCCCTCCTTCTATGTTTTTGGGTCCTCACCACCCACAGCATGCCTGGTCCATAGCTGATACTTAATATATGACTGTTAGATGAATTATTTAATAAAAAAGCAACATAAAATACATCGTATAATAAAGTTGAACAATATGATTTTAAAATTAATTTTTCCAGTAAGCTTAAAACATCTATTTTCATTCTCTAACTTCATCCCAATATCTGATTTAGCCCCATTCATTAGGAGAAGAGAATAAAATTTTAATAAATAGCTAGACATAAAAAATCTTTATAGGGAGAGAAGTCGCCTTGTTTTCGGAAACTAAACAATGGCTAAATAATTGTGAAGCTGAAATAAAACAGATGGATATATTACCAAAAGGCAGTTTCATGCACTCACCACTCTTAAACAATCCAGAACAAATTCCGCTCAGAACAAGTTTTTGACGTAATTGCAGAACTTCAGCTTCTAAGGCTTCTACTTTTGATCTCCACTTAGACTCCCGCCCAGAAACCACCCTCGCAAGGTGTTCTGTGTATTCTCTGCTGCTTTTGTCTGCTGGTTTTGAGCGGATGATTGCCAAGGCCAGAGCCAGCTTTGAAGTTCTCAAAAACCATGCTTGATGATCCATCTTGGCTTTTGTCCCTATAATCAATAGAAAAAAAGTAACAGAAATTCCTTTTAACTTTTGAAGTGCATTTCATTTGCTCAAAATTGATTTGCAGAGTAACACTAATTAATAAGTTTATACTATAATTTAACAACTAACAAAAAATTCTCAAAAAGTGAAAATAGTATGAAAAATATACAGATGAAAAATGCATACACAGGAGTATTAAGATTCAAAACAGTAGGTTTGGACAATTTGACAAATTCTTGGGGTGGAAAAAATAGACATTAATTTTTTACTGATTTCCAACCAGAGGCATACATCAGAATCTCAGAAGGATATATATGCCAATATATTTACATACACACATTTTATATATATCTGGTCTATCCCCCTGAAATTCAATTTCAGCAAATTTGGGACAGGACTGAGAATTTTTCTTAATTTTTTAAAAAATTATTTTTGATATACAATTTTATGTAAGTTTCAGGTATACAACAAAGTGATTAAGCATTTATATAACTTACAAAATGATCACCCTGATAAGTCTAAACAGGTGTATCATTATTTTTTGTTTGCTCGCTTGTTTTGTTTTTTTTAGGTTATACATGGAAGTGAAATACAGTATTTGCCTTTCTTTCTCTGGCTTATTCCACTTAGCATAATACCCACTAGACTCACTCATGTTGTTGCCTCTGGCATAATTTTATTTGTTTTTATGGCTGAGTAATATTGCATTGTATATATGTACTGCATCTTCTTTATCCATTTGTCTATCAATGTCCTTTGCCCCATTATTTACAATAGCCAAGATATAGAAGTATCTTGGCTATTGTAAATAATGGGGCAAAGAACATAGGGATGCATATGTCTTTTTGATTTAATGTTTTTGATTTCTTAAGATAAATACCCAGAAGTGGGGTCTCTGGGTCATATGGTAGTTCTATTTTTAATTTTTTGAAGAACCTCCATACCGTTTTCCATAGCAGCTTCACCAATTTATAATCCCACCAACAGTGCGTTTCAGTTTTTCTCCACATCCTCACCAACACTTATTTGCTGATTTATAGATGACAATCATTCTGACAGGTGTCAGGTGCTATCTTATTGTGGTTTTAATTTTTCATTTCCTTTATGATTAGTGATGTTGAGCATCTTTTCATATGTCCATTGGCCATTTGTATGTCCTCTTTGGAGAAATGTCTATTCAGGTCCTCTGCCCATATTTTAATAGGACTATTTGTTTTTTTGTTGTTAAATTATATGAGTTGCTTATATGTTTTGGATATTAACTCCTTATCAGATGTATCTTCTCATTCAGTAGGTTGCCTTTTTGTTTCGTTGTGTGGTTTCCGTTGCTGTGTAAAACTCTTAGTTTGATGTAGTCCCATTTATTTATTTTTTCTTGTTTTCCCCTTGCCCAAGGAGACATATCCAAAAAAATATTACTAAAAGCAATGTCAAAGAGTTTACTGCCTAGGTTTTCTTCTAGGATTTTTATGGTTTCAGATCTTACGTTTAAATCTATAATCCATTTTGAGTTTATTCTTGTATATGGTGTAAGAAAGTACTCCAGTTTCATTCTTTTTCATGAGTCTGTCCACTGTTCCCAGCACCTTTTATTGTTTTTACCCCATTGTATATTTTTATCTGTTTTGTCATAGATTAAACGACAATACAGGTGTAGATTTATTTCCGGGCTGTCCATTCTGTTCTAAGTATCTTTGTCTCTTTTTATGCCAGTACTATGCTGTTTTGATTACTATAGTCTTGTAGTAGGGTAATTTGATACCAGGTACTGTGATACATCCAACTTTGTTCTTCTTTCTCAAGATTGCTTTGGCTATTTGAGGTCTTTTGTAGTTCCATATAAATTTTAGGATTAGTTGGTCTAGTTCTGTGAAAATACCATTGGTATTTTGATAGAGATTGCATTGAATCTGCAGATTGCTTCGGGTAGTATGGGCACTTTAACAATGTTAATTCTTCCTATCCACGAGCATGGTATATACTTCCATTTCTTCAATGTCTCATAATTTTCTGAGTAGAGGTCTTTTATCTCCTTGGTTAAATTTATTCCTAGGTATTTTATTCTTTTTGATGTAATTGTAAATGGATTGTTTTCTTAATTTCTCTTTCTGATAGTTCATCATTGGTGAATAAAAATGCAACTGATTTATGAATATTAATTTTGTATCCTACTACTTTACTGAATTCATTTATCAGTTCTAACGGTTTTTTGGTAGAGTCTTTAGGGTTCACTATATATAGTATCATATCATCTGCAAATAATGACAGTTTTACTTCCTCTTTTCCAATTTGGATGCCTTTAATTGTTTCTTGTCTGACTGCTGTGGCTAGGACTTCCAATACTAGGTTGAATAAAAGTGATAAAAGTAGACATCTTTATCTTTTTCTTGATCTTAAGGAAAATGCTTTTAGTTTTTTACCATTATAATGTTAGCTGTGGGTTTGTCATATATGGCCTATGTTGTGTTGAGATATGTTCCCTCTATTCCCATTTCAATGAGGATTTTATCATAAATGGATGCTGGATTTTGTCACATGTTTTTTCTGCATCTATTGATATCCTATTTTTGTCCTTCATTTTCTCTATGTGCTATATCACGTCAATTGATTTGCAGATATTGAACTAACCTTGCATCCCAGGAGTAAATTCCACTTGATCATGATGTATGATCTTTTTAATGTATTGCTGAATTTGGTTTGCTAATATTTTGTTGAAAAATTTTGCACCTATGTTCATCAGTGATATGGGCCTATAATTTTCTTTTTTACAATGTCTTTGTCTGATTTTAGAATCAGGGTAATTCTGGCCTCCTAGAATGAGCTTGGGGGCTTTCCCTCCTCTTGAATATTTTGGAATTATCTGAGAAGGATAGGTGTTAATTCTTCTTTGAATGCTTGGGAAAATTTACCTGTGAAGCCATCTAGTCCAGGACTTTTGTTTATTGGGACTTTTTCATTGCTGATTCAATTTCATCAGCAATCAGCAATAATTGGTCTGTTCAGATTTTCTGTTTCTTCCTGATTCAGTCTTGGAAGAGTGCATGTTTCTAGAAATTTATTTCTTCCAGATTGTCCAATTTGTTGGCATATAATTGTTCACAGTATTTTTTTATAATCCTTTGTATTTCTGTGGTGTCAGTTGTCACTTTTCTTTAAATTCTGATTTTATTAATTTGGGTCTTCTCTTTTTCTTGATGAGTCTGCTTAAAAGTTCATCAATTTTATCTTTTCAAAGAACCAACTCTTGGTTTCATTGATCTTCTGTATTGTTTTTTTTAGACTGTATTTCAATTATTTCTGCTCTGATCATTATCATTTCTTTCCTTCTACTAATTTTGGACTTTGTTCTTTTTTTTCTAGTTACTTTGAGTATAAGGTTAGATTGTTTAGGATTTTTTTCTTGTTACTTCAGATAGGTCTTTATTGCTATAAATTTCCCTCTTAAAACAGTTTTGGTTGTGCCCCACAGACTTGTGGTTGTTGTGTTTTCATTTTCATATGTCTCAAGATATCTTTTGATTTCTTCCTTGATCTCATTGTTAACTCATTCATTGTTTAGTAACATTATATTTAGCCTATATGTGTCTGTGTGTTGTTCGGTTTCTTCTAATTGATTTCTAGTTCCATATCATTGTGATCACAGAAGAGGCTTGGTATGAATTCAATCTTCTTAAATTAATTGAGACTTGTTTTGTGGTCTAACATGTGGTCTATCCTGAAAAATGTTCCATGTACACTTGAGAAAAAAATTGTTTTTGAGTGAAATGTCATAAAAATATCAATTAAATCTATTTGATCTAATATGTTGTTTATGTCAATAGATGTTAAAGTCCCCTACTATAACTGTATTACTGTCGACCTCTCCCTTTATGTCTGTCAATATTTGCTTTATATATTTAGGTGCTCCTACATTGTGTGTGTGATGTTTATGAGAGTGATGTCCTCTTGTTGGATTGATCACTTTATCATTGTAAAATTCCCTTCTTTGCCTCTTGTTACAGCCCTTATTTTAATGTCCTTGCTTATCATCACTTTGAATACTTTGTGCTAGTCTCTTCTGTTCTGCAAAGTTTCTGTTGAGAAATCAGCTGACAGTCTCATGAGAGTTCCCTTGTAGGTAAATAACTTTTCTCTTGTCACTTTTAAGATTCTCTGACATTAAAATGACCTTTGACATTTTAATTATGATGGTTCTCAGTGTGAACCTATTTGGGTTCATCTTGTTTGAGACTCTCTAGGCTTCCTGTACTTGTATGTCTATTTCCTTCTAGGTTAGGGAAGTTTTCAGTCATTATTTACTCAAATAGGTTTTAAATCCCTTGTTCTCTCTCTTCTCCTATTGGTACCCCTATAATGCAAATGCTGACATTCTTGATCTTCTCCCAGAGGCCCCTTAACCTATCCTAATGTTTTTTAATTCTTTTTCCTTCCTGCTGTTATGATTAGGTGTTTTCTGCTACCTTATCTTCCAAATCACTGATTTGACACTCTGCTTCATTAATCTACTGTTGATTTCCCTCTGACGTATTCCTCATTTCAGTTATATTCTTCATTTCTGATTGGTTCCTTTACACTTTTGTTTTTACCTCCATTTTTATGTCTCTTATCTCTTTGTTAAAGTTATCACTGAGTTCACATACTCTTTGTCTAAGTTCATTAGCATCCAGGACTGAGACTTTTATATTTTGATGAGTCTACTCTGTATGGAACCACTAAAATAAATTATTGAATTATAAGCCCTTTTCTCCTCCAATTCATTCTGCTAAGTCTTAAAGTCCCTGCTTTCCAACTCTGCATTTCTTAACGGACTTTGCATACTGCCTTTAACCAAGCCACTCTACTCAATACTGAGAACAATCTTTAAAATATTTGCAACATTTAAATTGTGACTCTGCTCAGATTCTGCACCTCCAAGGATTTCTAATTGCCACCACGAGCATACTTTTCAGACCAGCGCCATCTGACAATACGAACGTATTTGAAGATAACATTATAAACCACTGCATTCATTGGTTAAATGTCATCTCCCCTACTGAAGTACAAGCCCCTTGTGGGCCTCCAAAAAGAGGACCTCTGTACATAAAATGTGCTACAGGATAATTTCAATGAATAGTTGAAAGTAGAAAGGCCCAGAAAATTCATGACCTTTGACTGCCATACCTATCCTACTAACAACTTCAAATTTTCACCCCACATTTCAAACTTTATTTCCTTCAATTTCTCAAGCCTATCCTTCCACTGTGGTTGGATCACACTCATAAAAAGAGATGTACACATTTACATCCCTGCTCATAAATTTTCCCCAGTAGTGCTTCCCTGACTCTTATAGCTGCCAAGGCTCTCACTGTGATCTTTCAAAGAACAGCTCATATACCACCATATAAAGACTTTTCAGACTTATTTCCACCCGCGGCAATGTGTACTTATTTGATATTCTATAATTTAGCACTAAAAATATACACTCTAACAGGTAGCATAAAGCTGTTTCATTATAATCAGAAATTTGTATAAAGTACATTCATCATATAATTTTGTATAATTGAAAACTGGAACCAACAATCAAATAGTTAAGTAAACATTACTTATCTATTAAAAATTGGATTTTCAGAGATTTTTTTATTAGCATGGGACAGTGTTTATGGTATGCTGAGTGGAAAAAAGTGAGGACATGAAATTACATGTACAGAAAGACCTCAAATTATGTAAAATTAGGAAATACAAAAATGTAAATAGGATTTATCTCATAAACTTATTGGTGATTCTTATTCTCTAAATTTTCCTAGTTTTCTGCAATGAATATATATTGAATTATATTTTAAAAAAAACTTACATAACGAATAGTTTTCCAAAAGCAGAGTACAGCTGCCATTTTTTTTAACCTTTCACAGGTGTAGAATACGTGAAGGACTAGATACTGTTTAGTAGGACAAACTAATTAGAATTACAGCTTCACTTATTTTAGCTTTCACAGCAACCATTTCTCTTGGCTGGTTCATCCTCCATCTGTTATGTCAGCAATGGGAAGCAGTAAGCTCACTGCCTGTCAGTACTTCAGAAAAGCACCCTGTGTGCAGAGAGCACAGAGCTACAGATGACCCTCCCTAAAGAAACAAGCTCACTATTATATACAAAAGTACTGACTAAAATTAACAACGATAATAACAAAAATAGTAAGTAACCTACTTAAAGTATATTGGTTGGAAAAGGATCTGACATTCAATTATGAATGGTGAGAATCAAGGCTAAAAAAAAGAAAGAGTTTAAAAACAGTTTATTAACACAACAGTACAAAGTTCTCTGGGTAATAAAAATGTAGCAAACTCCCTGTCACCTTGCAGAGATATTTAATTGATTTAAGAGAGCTGAATAAATTTTCTGATTTTTAAGTTGTCACATGTGATTTGTTAATAGTCTTAAAACCATGCCAGATATCAGTCAACAGAAAAAAAAAAAAAAGGTCAAATTATAAAGTCTGTCTGGATCATAACTATCTCAGGGTCACTTGTCTGAACATTAATCAGAACTGTACCACAAATGGACAGAAATGAATTGCTAATAGATATATTGGTACAGGCTTCTATGGTATAAATTACACCCCAAACATACAAAGAACTACAAACAACAACCAAACAGAATCAGGTTTTTCAAACTGCTTTCTCGTTTTGGAGAGAGAGAGAGAGATTATAAGCATATGCTGTTCTTATTTTAGGAGAGCATGTCTATTCTCGATGTGCCACTTGAAAAGTTGAGATAATTCTACTTCCCCTAAAATTTCATAGGGAAAAAAAATATGAGCTTCCTAAACATATTCTCTGTTCAATTGAGGAAAGACCAGTAGTAACTTTCAGAAAGCCTTTTTAAAATCCCATTTATATTCAAATAATTATAGTAAATAATTAAAATGAACATTTAAAATTCTCTAGTCAGGCATTTAGTATCTTTGAATTCTTAATGGCTAAAAATATAAAATGTTAATAGTCGTTTTAGAATAGAGCAATAGTTCAAATGGGCTTTTTCTTTGCATTTGAGAACAGAGCTTACCATACCAAAGTCCCCCACAGGGCTTTGGAAAAATCTAGTCACATTCCCTGTGACCCCTGGATTCTCCTTCAGGTAATGTGTGCATAAACAACTATTCTGCAAATAGTATTTTGGTAATTTTTCTCTCTCTTATTTCTCCTACTCTCATTTTCTCCTAATGAATTAAAATTTGCTATGAACTAACCAAATCTCTGAACTGTCAAAACTGTTTTGAATTATAATCTTAAATTCTAAAGTTAGTTCATCTCCAGGATTAATGATGAAAATTCTATACAGAGGAAAATTCTATACAGAGCCTCACTCTTATATAAGACTGGTGTAAGTTTAAATTAGATAACCATTCAGGAGAATATTTCCCTAAAATGTATTAAACAACTTCAAATATTTATTCCCCTTTGGCCCAGCAATACAAGTTCTAAAATTTTAAGATTTTATCTTAAAAAAATGACCAGTACTTTATGGCCATGGATAATCTTATAGGATTATTTATAATTATATTTTTAAAAAACCTGTCACTAGTTTGAACATTTAATAGAGATTTATTAATTAAATTGTGACATACTATACAATTGAAAATGGTTTTGAAAATAGTTTAAAGTATGGGAAAATAGTTCCTATATGATAACTACAGATCTGGTAAAACATAAGAGTAAATGTAGTCAAAATGGAAATTTGAAGGGGGAAAAGTCCATAAAGATTGATAGATTGATAGATTTAGAGACACAAAGGAGGGAAAGAAGGAGAGAGAGAAAGAACAGAAGGGAAGGAAAGGAGGATAAAAGGAGGGGGGACAATAGACTTAGTTATTCACCAAAATACAAATAATACACTGACTATGAGTTGAGGAAGTCTGATTTTATTTTCTTGTTTATACTTTTCTGTAGTTTTTAACTTTTCCACAATAAACATTATAAAACATACTACATAAGATATAAAAATACCAATACTAATTCTACACAAATATTTCTTATTCTATATTTTTCAAAACAGAAGTTATAAGAAAGAAAATGAAGACAGGTTTTGAATGAAGCCTCAGAACTCTATACCAATCATTTTGTGGTTGTGGTAAGAAGCTCCAACCTGTGGACCTCACCCCCTCAATTCTGAGACATCTTTAACTATAAAACACACCTTGGGAAATGGGAGGAAGATAAGAATTACATAATAGCACATTAAACATGCTCGGAAAATTTAAATTGTCAACAAAGTGCTTTCGGAATTGAGCAAACCCAGTCAATGGAATGAGAATTCTGTCTCCCAGGTTCTCTGATCTCCCTTCCTGATCAGCTTTCCTCAAACTGCACCAAGCCTGTGGACTTCAGACCTTTTCATGTCCACAGTTAGATGTATGGTGCTCCTTCCACTAATTCAAATGACACAGTGGATTTTGGAAGTAGGGAAGAAAAACTTCTCAAAATGACCAAACAGCAAGCTGCTAGTCACTGTATCCCCAATGCCATGAGCACTGACTAGCTTATCGTAAGCATACTACCAAATACTTGAATGAGTGAGTGAATAAATGAATGAATGAATATATCAATATAAGTCAGGCAGTCAAAGAGGGCTGCTTGGCCTGCTCTCAATCTTGGCTCTCATCAGTAAGTCTTTGCCAATTATGTACTAGGGAAAATGGCATTGGAGAGAGAATGGATTAGGAGGGGGATTTAATTAGTTAACCCGAAGGTCACATCTCTCTCTCTTTACTTTGTAATATATCCTTTCTTTACTACCAGTGAATATATTCCATCTAAACTTATGCCTTTCTACAATATACTCTTAAACTTTCACCAAAAACAATTCCTGAGTAAAGAAAATACAAAAAAAAAAAAAAAAGGTAAAATCTAGTTTATACACAGGTTTAGGTTAGAGGGAATCTATATGAGAGAAAGCCAGATTTTATCTCATGTGAACCTTATAATAAATACAGTAATTGCCTTCCCAGTAAAGCAAGAAACTGAAGAACACTAGCTGAACATTCCCTAAATCACTGAGATGAATATGATAAGGCAAAGTCTGAGTACAGGAGGAAAACCCCATGTACCATGATGGAGGAATATACATTTATCAGATATCAGTCCGGGGCACAGCAGAACTCTGGCAATGTCAGAAAAGCAAGATATTATGGAACATTTTAATTGTTAGTTTCAGTAAAGTTTGGACAAAGTATAGCACAATTTTTGGATTAAATTGAGCTGACAAATTCCCTAATTATTGCTATTGTCTCAGCACATATTGTACTGTGAAGTGCTCAGCAGATTAATATCATGTGAAATTTTACATTAAAAAAATCAGAAGTTACTGAAGATTTCAAAATTCTCCACTTCAATTATTAAGGGGGCCTTTAAAAGCCTTCTCAGCAATGAATCTGTGCATGACAAGGGGCTAGTAAAGGTAAAAAGATGTTTGCTTTATTTTTCCTGTTTCATTTCCATCAAAACAGGCCAACTATCATTTTCTTCCTGTTGAAAGAGTTAACTAATCACAGATTTTAATTGTCTATGGCCTCTTATCACTTTTTCTATGCAAACTTTTGTTCCCTGACTTTTGATTTCTCAATACTTCTTTTTTTTTTTTGGTCATAGGGAAGATTTTCTATGCATTCTGGCAAGGAATGCAGCAGAATTTCACTCAGGAAAAACACATCAAACACATTTATAAGTCAGCAAAAAGTACAGATTCAGAAATGCAGATTCATATGTACAGAAAACAATCAGCAATCATCTTCCACTGTGTAAAAACATAGAAGGGACTTGATATCTACTGTTAACACATATTTTTAAAAATAATTTGGAAGAATTATACGTGTTTCCTAGTTATAACACTGGTATTTCACACACTGACATAGATATAATCCCTATTACCAAAACAAACACATTGTTCTTACAGGGTATATAGAAAAATTCTAATAACCTACCTAACTCAAATCCATAAACTCCACAAATTTGAAAACTTTATGAGGCTACACTCTGGAAATAGAAAAATTTACATGTCATAAAATGAAGATGATTACAGAATGAAGCCCAAACCAAAGAAACACCCAGAAGAGGCAAGTGAGAGAGTTTCAGCCAATCCCGGGAGAGAAACAGTGCTCCTGGCCACCAGCTCAGCCAGGACCTGAGCTTCATGAAAAACAAAAGACTAAAGAGGGGAGATAGTGAGGCACTGAGTCCCCTGGAAAAGGTAGATGACACTATCCAAAGAAGTCCCATTTTGTAAATGACATATTAGGAAATAAGATTTGTTTCCTAGCTACCATTATGTAACGCCTTCTCATAGACTTCACTTTTGAGTACACTGAAGATATGAACTCAAGAAAGCACGAGCAGCCCCACAGAAACATTTTCTTTAAGGCTCATTTTTAAGTCTGAAAAAGTACCCTAATATTCATTTGTCTCACTCATTTGAATTGCAACAAGGAGACTACCACAAGCTTCAAGGAGCAATCGACAATGCTTCATAGCCTCTCATAAGGCTTCATTTTACAAGTATGTCTTTTACTTTCTACTTAGATTTGCACTTAAAAAATAGATTAGAGTTCTACTTTTACCAGCCTAAAATCGCCTACTAAACAAGAGGAACTGTTTCACAAATATTGAGCACTTTTATTCTATACATCTTCTATCATAGGTGTCCCCAACTCCCGGGCCACAGACTGACACCAGTCCGTGGCCTGTTAGGAATTGGGCTGCACAGCAGGAGGTGAGCGGCGGGGCAGGTGAGTAAAGCTTCATCTGTATTTGCAGCTGCTCCTCAGTGCTAGCATCACCGCCTCAGCTCCACCTCAGATCATCAGGCATTAAATTCTTATAGGAACATTGGTCTCTGGTGCCAAAAAGTTGGGGACTGCTGCTCTAGCACATGATGTCCTTTTCATTTTATCCCTTTAAACTCTACTCTACAACTTGCTCCAAGCTACACATGGAGGCGATATAGCCCTTGCTGTAAGTAAGCCTTCACTCAGGAATGGTTCTCACGCTTTCCTCTACGATTGTCTGTTCCAATCTGCTTCTGCCCAGACTATCAACTTAGTTCTATCATTGCATATCCTAAAAAATCAGACTGACGGACTCGCCTACTTTCACACTACAGAAGTTGCATCCTATAACAATACATAGCTCTTCTCCATCAAGAACATGTCAATTCACAGGATCCATGCTACCTACCCCCCGTCCCACTCAGTAGCACTACAACCCCTAATCAACTAAGGAATACTAAAAGAAGCTACAGGCCAATCCAAAAGATCAGTATGGTACCTTCTACAGTAACAAAAACAGTGTAAAGCACATGTCCCCGGGTATCAGGCGAGGGGATTCAGAGCAGGAAGTGGTCCCTAGCTTTCTTCCTACCATTAGAACTGATTTCTACTTCTACCCATGTAACAGGACCCATTCAAGGTCAAAATTGACAGCAATCCTGTGGCCTAAAAACTTTTTCCAGGTAACTATACCAAACTTTCAATCTCTCCATTTCTTCTACCCATATGAACTTGCTTTCTCCCTTAAAATTTAGACCTGAGCAACCTGAGATTACCAACCCGGACATACTCATCATAGCCAACAGTTGGCCTCATGATGACACCGTAGCCAAGCCTGAATCTCATGGTACCCATGGAGAGTATAGGTAGAATAGTAGCTGCATATGTATCTTTTTTTTAAAGTCATGCCAGTTGTATTAAGAATTTCTAGAACCATTTTTATACTGCTATCTTGTGACCATGAAAGAGGTCTTTTATTGAAAATATCACCAATCTATTTCATCTTATAAATGGAATATTCAAACAATAGGAATAACCTTAGCTATATTGGTGGTTCAATTTCACTAGAAAGTAATCAATTAACATCATTTTTTAAACCCATAGGAATTTCTTAAAATAGCTCATGCTGTAACAGAAATTGAGATCTTTAACTCATCATGGTTTCTGTGTCTAAATCTATTTATCCTCTCGATTACTATAAGAAAATTGCAAAATTTAGGTTTTACCCCCTCATATGTTTTACTGAAATAAGAGAAAATTACTGACAAAATAAAAGAAATTCGTTAATTTATACACATATTTGGCAATTTCTCAGAAAAGGAAGCTTTTACATATATGCTCTAAGTTATCCGATTTGTTTCTGAAGGGCTAAATTGGGAATATTTAGGTTACAGTAATTAACTATTTCAGACAAAAATAGGTTGAAAGTAACTAAAAATGCAAACAGTAAACATAAGAAATCTGGAATGGCTTTATTAATATTAGTCAAAAGAAACTTCATGACAATAAAATATTACTGGAGATGTAGAGGAACATTTCATAATGATAAAAAAGTCAATTAATCAGGAAGATTAATAATCCTTAATGTGTATGCACTTAATAGCAATAACATAACTCCAAACATATGAAGCAAAAAATTGAAATAACTTAAGAGGTAGACAAATCCACAATAACATGTAAAGATTATAACATGCTTCTTTCAATAACTGATAGAATAACTAGACCTGAAATAATGATGATGATGTAAAAGATTTGAAAATACTACCAACAATCTTGAACTGATTGGCATTTGCAGAATATTACACCTTATAGATACATGCATATTCTTTTCAAGTTCCCATGGCTCATATGCTGAGACAATATTTTCTCTAACTACAAGAAAAACAATCAGAAATATCTAGAAAAAACTCAAATATTTGGAAAATGAGCAACACATTTCTATATAAAATAGTGGACGAAGAAAAAAGTTATAAATGTAATTACAATATATTTCAAACTAAATGATAATGGAAACACAACATTTCAAAATTTGAGGGAGAAAGCCAAAACAGCTTGTAAAGGAAAATTTATAGTTTCAAATATTCATTTTATAAAAGAAAAGTTTAAATTCACTGACCTACATTTCTACTTTAGAAAATTAGAAAAAGAATAGCAAATTAAAACCAGAGGAAGGAAAAATATAATTGAGATAGAATCAAAATGCAAGTCAATAAAAGTCAAAAAATAAGGAAAATTTAAAAGGCAAGGTTGTTTTAAAAGATTAATAAAACTGATGTCTAGAAAGACTTATCAAAAGGAAAAGAAAAGGAGAAATAATACCAATCATACAAAGATCAGGAATAATAAGGAATTTTACTATATGTCCTCTAGCTATGAAAAAATAACAAGGCAAAATTATGAACAATCCATGCTAAATAAGTTTGAGAACTTATGATGAACCGAATAACTTCTTGAAAAAAAATATACTGACCAACACTGAAAAAAAAGAAGACAAAGAATTCTGAGTAGCCCTATATCTATTAAAAAAATTAAATATTTATTAAAAACCTCACCACACTCATACAAAAATTCCATTACCATATGGTTTCGCTACTAGATTATCGTAAACAATGAAATAAGAAATTATACCAAATTTATAAAAAATATTTCCAAAAAACAAAGGAGAAAGGATAGAACAGACTTCACAAACGTTTTTTGTGAAAAACAGAGAAAGAGGAAATACCACAACTTGTTTTATAATTTGATATGCATACTAGTATAGCTCTGATACCAAAATTTATAAAATATTACAAGGAGAAAAAAAATACTACAAACCAATATGTGTAATAAACACAGATTCAAAATCTTTTACACAATATTAGTAAATCAAACCCAGAAATTTATAAAAATCAACACCAAGCAGAGTTTTTCTAAGAATGTAAGATTAACATTCAGAATTCAATTGCTGTGATTCAACATAGTAATAAAATTATTTAAAAAGCAACATAAAAGTGAAATCATATGGTATTTGTCTTTATCTGGCTTATTTCACTTAGCATAATATCCTCTAGGTCCATTCACTTATATGTGGAATCTAAGGAACAAAATAAACAATCTAAGGAACAAAATAAAAAAATGGACTTATAGATACAGAGAAAAAACTGGTGATTGCCAGATGGGAGGGAGGTTGGGGGACTGGGTGAAAAAGGTAAAGGGATTAAGAAGTACAAATTAGTAGTTACAGAATAGTCATGGAGATGTAGAGTACAGCATAAGGAGTATAGTAAATAATATTTTTAAGGAAAAAAAAGCAACATGATCATTTTAATGGTTTCATAAGAAATATTTTAAAAATTCAAAATGATTCATAATAAAAAACAACTCTAAATTTTAAAAAAGAAGGGAAATTACTGTGATAAAGATCTATAAAAATCTACAGAAAACATTACACTTAATAATGAAACACTGAATGCTTTACTCCTAATACTGGAAACACAACAAGGATATCCACTCTTCTTATTTCTATAAAATACTTTACCGGAAATAACAGACAGTAGAATACAAAAAGAAATAAAAAGTTATATAGATTGGGCAGGAAGAAGTAAAACTCTACTTATTAATATACAACATGAATGTCTATTAAAAAAAAAAAAACCTAAGGAATCTTAAAACAAAAAACTACTAGAATTTATTAATGAATTTATCTAGGTCTCAGGGCACAAGGTTAATATGCAAAAAATCTACTATATGTCTACACAAAATCCATTTGTCAGAACTTTTAAAAAGCCAAATAATTAGGAATCGATTTAACAGTAGATGTGGAAGACTTCCACCTTGAAAACTATAAAACATTGTCCAGTAAAATTAAAGACCTAAATAGAGAAATGTACTGTGTCCATGGACTGGAAGACATTATTAAGATTTTAAGCCTCCTGGAATTGACCTATGTACATAATCTTAATCAAAAGTCCAATCAACTTTATTCTTAGAATTGATAAATTAATTCTAAATTTTAAACTAAAATTAAAAAAAAAAACAAACTAGAATAGCCAAAATAATCTTGAAAAAGAACAAAGCTGGAAAAATCAAACTGCCTACTTGCAACACTTAACACACAAACAAACAAAGCAATGAAGACAATGTGGTATTAGAATGACAGAGCAATGGGACAAAATAGCAAGCAGAACTAGATCCACACTTTTACAGTCAATTCATTTTTGACAAAGGCACATGGCAGTTGGGAAAATAAAGTCATTTCAACACATAGTACAAGAACAATTAGTTAAATATATGAGAATACTGCCATTAATCCAAATGAATACTGTCATTTATTCAAATCTTACACAAAAATTAAATTTAACTAAATCATAGCCTTAAATATAAAAACTAAAATAGAAGAAGACAGGATGAATTAGGAAAGATTATTTAGAGAACTCATAAAAAGCACTAATCATTAGAGAAACACTGATAAATTAGACATCATCAAAGTTAAGTCTGCTACTCATCAAAAGACATCATTAAGAAAATAAAAAGCAAAGAATTGTGAGAAAATGTACACCATATCTGACAAAAGACTTGGAGACAGCTATATGAAGAACTTCTACATATCATTTAAAAAAAGACAAACAACTTAACTAAAAAACGGTCAGGACATAAATATATGTCATAAAAGCTATAAAAAGAGTCAGCAACCACATGAAAAAGTATTCAATGTTATTAGAGAAACAAATTAAAATCATAGTGAGACAATGTTTTGCACCCACAAGAAGAGCTAAAATTAAGAAATGTATGAAAGCAATTGAAACTCTCATACATATCTGGTGGAAATGTAAAATGACATAACCAAATTTAGAAAAGGTTTCACAATTTCTTAGAAAGTTGAAGATGGATTTCCCTATAGCCTAGAAAATCCACTCTTATTTACTACCCAAGAGACATAAAAATACATATCACAAAAAACACTTACACAAGAACGTTCACACCAACTCTATTCATAATAGCCAAAAACTGGAAATAGCTCATGTATTCATCAATAACAGGATGAGTAAACAAATTTTGGTGTATCTGTACAGTAAAGTACTACTTATTCAGCAATAGAAAGGAATGAGCTACTGATGTATTCAATACCACGAATGAATCTAAAAATATTATATAGAGTGAATAATAAATACTCACACAAAGGTGTACCTACTCTAAGTTTCCACTTAGATGACATTCTAGAACAAACCAATCAGTGGTGAAAAAAATAAGATTAATGTTTCATCTAGGAGATGGGAAAGGAGATTAAATGGAAAGAAAAATGAATGGTTTTTTCGGGGTGAGGATAATATACTATATCTTGATATGGGGCTGGGATACACAGCCATCAGTCAAAGCCATCAATGGTACACTTTATATTTTCTATTTCATTGTAGATAAACTAGGGAGTTTCTAGCAAAGATAAAGTTTAAAATGACTAGATTTACAATCCACCTTAAACAGCTAGAAAACAAAACAAAAAATATGAAACAAGTTTTCAAATATTGGGCAGAAAGCAGTGCAGGGCTATAATTCCCCAGAGGAGAGAAATAAATAAGGTGATCTCCCACGCACAGATCCACTTGTGCCTAGTTATTTTCTGAAGGCAGTTTTCAGGCCACAGTACAAGGTGGCAGAACCCAAACAGATCCTGAATAACAGTGAACTGAAAAGACACATCAGAATTCAGAAAGGCCAGACATATAAGACTTGGTCAGGGTAGAATGCCATAAAGGAGGGAATTGTACAGAGAAAGAGCTCTGGAAATATGTAGAGTGATTCCCCCCAAATTTTGGCTACCTATTTGTTCATGTGTGAAAGCAAACTATTCAAAGACCACATTGTGGTTCCAATGTTTTTCCCTAACAGCGAGTAACAAGGGCAAGTCCTTTAAAGGAAAAACACGAGTAAAAATTAGACCTAAAAACTTAACCCTTGGCACTCTACTTGGACCACAAATGGGTATTGCTGTGGGCAAAATATCTGAGAAATAATAGCTAGAATAAGGCAACAGGTAGAAAAGCAATCCATGGAAATGTGGCTTTTCACAAATGCATAACACACAAAGCAGTCCCCAAAATAACAGAATCAGTACTTAATTCTCCTTTATCCCATTTCAGTGGTTCTCACACTTGAACCTGCCTTGGAATCACCTGGAAGACTTGGCAGAGAGTTTCTGATTTAGTAGGTCTGGAGTTAGCCCAATAACTTGTATTTCTTACACATTCCCAGGTACCTAATGCTGCTGGTATGAGGCCTACATATAGAGAACCACGCCATACTCTATTCCTACAAATAATATCACTTTCAAAAGGTTGTAATTATTTTCTTTAAGCAAAGGTCCATTCTAAAACTGCTACGACTTTCAGTCCTAAAACAAGAATAAAACGAGCAATGGAAAGCATTCATATTTTAGGCAGTTTTACTGTTCGTCTCACAATAATCTGTTTTGAGTAAACTGATATTGATAAAAAATATATGTACTAACTGCATGTGAGCCCATTTCAACTACCTTTTTTAAATGGTCATGCTTGATATTTTCATGTTTAGCTTTTAAGGACACTTTTAACACAATTTTTATTCTCTCAATATAGAAAACTTCTTAAACTAGACACATATGGTATAAATGAAAAAGGGGGAAATTTTTTTTCTATGTTAAAATTTTAAAAGTCTGCTCTTCAAAAGATACTACAAAAAAGTAAGAAGGTAAACCACAGCCTAGGCAATGATATTTTCAACACATGTGGTCAATAAAGAGGGAATATTCATAATATCTAAATAATATCTATTAAATCAAAAAAGATGATCCATTAGAAAAAATGGGCAAAAGAGATGAACAAATCACAGAAAAGCTAAGAAAATGGTCTGTAGACATATGAAAGACTGTCACATATATAGACAAAGAGATATTCAAAATTATTCACTTCACTGTAATAAATTTCAAATAATCTAAACATCTATTAATAGAATAGCTAAATAAACTGTGTTATTCATGCAATCAAATACTATTAAGCAGTAAAAAAATGAATGAACTAGAGCTATATACATCGAAATGAATTCCACAGTTAAAAAAAAACAAGAATTAAAAATGCATATAATTTGACATAAAGAGTATTATATATTGCTTAATACATAACCATACGTAGGAAAAATACAAAGAAATGCATGGGATGATACAATGCAAATTTAGCAATATGATTATTTCTGCAGGGGAAGAAGGGGATGAAATTAGAGGGTTTCTTCTGCCTTACAAAGTTCTACTTTTTAAAGCTGGAAGTTGAGTACACTGGTATTTGTTGTATTATTCTTTATGCCTTTTTGTATGTATTTTAAAGATTTTCTTTTCTGTTGGAATGATTTAATGATCTTATATGTGATTTTAAAACAAGGGCCCAAAGATAAGATTTGAATAAAGAATTCCTATAGTTAATAGACTCAAGCCCATCCCAAGTGCTAAAGGAAGCATTTACTATGGGTGTTACCATGAAATGTGGAAAGTTGTCTTTTTAAAGCAGTCCTCACTCTTTGAGCAGAACACTATCTTTCGATTCTTAAACATCACTCTGAACTGTCTTCCACTTCTATACAGAAGACACTGTTAATAAGCCAGTATTATCTACTTCCCCATTTTAGAAGGAATAATCAACTAACGTCTATTCATTTTCAAAAAAGAACTGCACCATTGAAAGTATACACATATTTGAACTATATTTTTAAAGTGTTCAAAAACCCTTTTAAAGATAAACAAGGCTAGAATTCTTATAGGGGAACTAAAATTTTTATTAGAACCTGAACATGAAGGGATACAATGTGTTGTGGGGGAAAAAAAAAATAATAATAATAATAAATTAATTAATCAGCACTTAAGGCATAATACGAAATCCACCTCTTCTAGGAAGTCTTTCCTAACCATTTGCAGCCCATAGTGATTTTCCCATTTCACAACAATTATTGGAGTACCCATCACTTGAACCACTGATTCTGGCTCTTTAAATAACCATCTGCTCTTGTCTTTTTTTTCTGGTAGAATTAACTTCCTTAAGGAGTCAGAGGCTATGTTGTCTTCCCCTTCTTCACTCCTCCACCAACACCACCAAGAAGGTCTGAATAAGTAGGTATATTTTCAGTTGAATTGGGTAGCAGAGGGACTAAGGCCCAAACTTCAGAATGGAAGGCTTATAGGCTGAACCCAGTTCTGTCCTTTGCCAGTTGAATGGCAGTAATTTCTGTATCTTACTTTGTTCATAAAGTAAAAAAAAAAAACAGTTGACCCTTGAACGATGCATGGTTTAGAGGGTGCAGGCCTCTTGCATAATCTAAAATTTGTGTATAACTCTATATTAGTAACATTCTCATAAAATTGTTTTAAATTCAAGAATTGTTAGTTATTTTTATCACTACCAGTACTAGTTACTATTACAACTATGCTATTACACTACAATTTATTTGGAGGAGAAAAGTCTTGGAACCACATAATTCCTAATTTTGTGCTCTCCTACACAAAATTAGTTTAACCATTACACTGATCAATGTCTTCCCTGACACCCAATTAGTAAGCTTGAATCCTCATGCAGTTCTGATTAGTCATTCTGTGCCCAAATGTTCACTTTTCTAGACAAGGGGAATTGTTTACTTAACAAAATCTTCCATCATGACTGTTATCATTAATTAAATTTACACTGACTGTGTATCAGTGATGTCTCTAGTGAAATTATTTTAATTCCAAAATATTTTTAAAAATCATAAAGATATTTTCATACATCTACCACAAATACAGATTCTTCTAAAACATACATACCCTCCCTTCCCAAAAACAAGTTGTAAATAAACAGTTCATTAATTTGATCATTATTCTCCATGCCAAGTATATTCATAATGCTTTGGTATTTAGTAATGATTGATTTCTGCTAAAAGCTCCTCTGTGATTAAAATACATTTTAGAGCAAAATAAAAATAAGTTTAAATAAACAGCTGTGGGATTTTTTCAGGCACTGTTACCAAACATGATTCTGCAGATTTAAATTCAGAAGAGTGTGACACAGCCCTAACTGCTAACAGCAATATTTGATCTGAGTAGATGTACAAACATTCAACAACAAAAAAGCATGTGCCAAAAATTCATAGGTCTAGAGTCAACTCTCTTGGGTAAGGAAACTGTATCTTTTTATTTTTTCTTATATCCCAAGCCACTTTTTGCTGTGAGGAAATTCTTCCCTCTTCAACCTGCCAGTAGACAAGATCACCTGTTACAATCAGATGTTCTGCTGACTTCAGTTGTTTTAGTCCATTAAGACCCGGCAGCCAGCTAGCTCGATGTGCAAGTCACTAAACCACAAAAGACAGCAAGCATTCTGGAAATTCAGTACTCCTTGTGCCCCGGTAATCTTAACCCCACAATCTCCTTCAGGTAAGTGAATCAGGTTTTTTTAACGCAGCCCTGAGAATTTTATCTAGGCAGGTAACATGTTTCCTAGATTCTATTCATGCTAAGAGGCAAGCTGAGATCCTCGCATCCCTCTGGCCCTACTTAACCTCCTATTTCTAGGGCCTAAATAAATCCGCATTTCTGCTTCTCTTTGCCCAGTTAAATCCCTTTCATCCACTAACTCTAAAAACCATATTAACGTAGAAACAGCCAACTATCTGGGGCTGTGATCACTTTGAAACAAAGGTCTTCTAGCTATACGGTATACTATCAATAAGGAATCAGAAATCTAGATGATGAGTGGCTACATGAATACAAAAACAGGAAATTCAATTACTTGCTCTTACTTTAAAATAAAATTTCATATGCATTTACCCACTAAACTGTGCCCTTAAGTCATCAGAAATTGAAGCCAATGATAAACTATTTTTTTTCATTTTCAGTAACATTTTTTAATTTGAGAATTCTAATATTTCACTCCAGGAATCCAGCTCAGCTATTTTGTCAGAAAATACTCCTGTGGCATGAGGAAATTAACTGACCAATTAAGTTATGAATTTGAAATATAAAAAGAACAATCCATAAATTTGCCAGCTGTACTTTTCTTCTATTCAAGACACTGGGAAGCATCTCATTGTACTTTTTGATAGTCCACATCAGAAACAAAAACATCACAGCAATTCTTTCATTCATTCGACAAGTATTTTTCTGATCACCAGCTATGTCCAGAGAATACAGCAATGATTAAAAAAGATGAATTCTTGAGCTCACATTGTTTACATTCTAGTGGGGGTGGTCACAAAATAAATAAGTTAAATATGTGTATGTCAAATCATGATAATGTAGGTAAGATGGAGAGAGAAGGTAAGGGATTGGTTGCAATTTTAAATACAGTGATAAAGAAAAGCCTCAATTAGCAAATGAGTTTTGAGCAAAGATGCAAAGATGAGGGAGCAAGTTATGCTGATGTGGAAAAGCGGGCCAAGGAGAGAGAAGCTAACAGGCCTAAGGCAGAGGCTATGCTTCATAGAGTACTTGCACCAGGCCCATCTTATTTGATCTCCACAATAAAGCTGCATATTAGGGTACTTATTATGCCCATATTACAGATTAGGGTCTGAGGCCCAGCTATGTTACTACTTGCCCAGTGTCACACAATAAACAGTAGTGCTAACACCTTAACCTAGGTGTTACTGCTCAGTCGTTTTCCACTGCATGGTCTGCCACACTGCTGTGTCCAATTCTGCGTAATGCGACTTGTCAGAAACGACTGATTAAACTAGACTGTTGCACAGGGTGATTGTAATGGTGATGGGTCTGGAGACCTCATGCAGAACCGCTAAAGAAAGAGAAGACTCAGAGGAGCATAGCATTTGAAAGGATGCCAGATAGAAGAGGAAGAGAGGTGTTCAATATTCTTCCAGAAAGCAGAATTAACCAATACATGGAAATTATACACAGACACACTTGCAATACATAGATGAATAAGGTGTCCAGTGACAGAAGCTGTCCAACAATGGAATGGGCTGTCTTGTGAAGTTATGAAATTCCAATTACTAGAGTTACTCAGAGGCTAAATAGCCATTGGTCTGAGATGAAGATTTCAGCACTTCCCTTTAGTGAAGGCTCACAGATTGTCTGACATTTTTTCCAATTCTGAGTCTGTGATCACACAAGCACCAGGGCAGTGCAGTGTGGCAGTTAAAAGTTCCAGCTGTACAGTCAGACAGCTTGGTTAAAATCCAGTCTCCACCACTTACATGCGTTGTACGCTTAACCTCTATAAACTGTGGTTTGCTTAAATGAAAAATGAGAAAAATAATAGAAGCTACCTCATAGTGGGTGCTGTGAAGATTAAATAAGATAACCCAAGTAAAGGACCTAATATGGTGCCTGGCACATAGTAAGAGCCTAGTAAAGTTTAGCTTATATAGATATGTGTATTTGGGAGCATGTGTAAAAAATGTATATATATTATATAAAATATGTGCAAATTAGTTTCTTTACCTCCATTTTTACTCTTTTACTCAGTGGGTCAATGTCCAAAACTGAGTTCTTATAGCACAGTAAATTACAACATGATGATACTATTGATAATAGTAATAATAAACACTTAGTCAGCTTCCTAGCCTAATTATTTCATATTATGCCTCTGTTACCAGGAAATATGCAGAAAAGTTCATCTTTTAAACATTTGAGTCACCAAATTAAAACTCATGAAAGAAAAATCAACATTTTCTTAATTGAAACAACTATTAAAAATCCAGAGCCTTTCAGCATGAGAAGGAATACCTAATAATCTGCACCTGTATTTAGTGTATATCTATGCAAGTAATCAAGTGGGCATATTTTGTATGCATACACACACACACACACACACACACACACACACACACACATTTCCATTTTGAAATTAGGGAGCTAAACTGGAAAGCCCACAGTTACTCTTAAGTTACTTTTTAATAAGGAAAATGACTTCAGGTATTTCTTATCAAGGTCAAGCATTTTATGCATATATGTCTGTATTAATAGAAAATAAAGAAGAAATAACCATAGAAAGATACATCTATATGCTAGAATCTGGAGATGTTTCTACATGATAGAGAATGAGTTATAATTTCAGGTCAAGTTGCCATCACTCTTTTGTCATTCTGGATAAACTGACATTTATTATTCACTGAGAAAACAATTAAGAATGGACTTGAAGGATAAAAGGAAGTCTCTACTTTAGAAAAAACTCAGGTGATGTCACTGTATTTTGTTTTTGCAGTAGAATGCTTAATGCTTTAGAAAGTCATAGTATGATGTATTAGGAAAGAAAATACTTTCAGTAACAGTATTTGTGTGACATAATAGTATATGTATGGATTTATATCCATCATCATATTTGATCTTTGCCATAACCCTATGACATAACTGATATTATCCCTGCTTTATGAATATACAAATAGAGGCCCAGGGAATAACTTGCTTGAAGTCACATAAGTAAGAAATGAAAATACAATTTGACTCTAAAACCTTTTATCTTTCTGTCCTGTCTGCCATGTAGATAGATTAAATTACCATATTTTGGCACAGATAATCTATTTTAATACATTTCAAGTATAATAAAATTTATTGAGCACCAAAACTATGTTGAATATATGTCATAGACCCTTAAAAGCTTGGTGTCAAAAGGGATAATCCAGTCTGTCACCCAATGACAGAACCAGGAAGACAGGCAAAGTTAAGAAGATTTAGTGATATGGAAACGAGGGCCTGCTTGGTTATATGGACAAAGGGAGAGGAGTCTGAACTTAATGCAATGGACAGCTGGAAATAGGAGTAGTCTTCTGAGCAGATGAATGAAATGATCCCAGTGGTGTCTTAGGAAGAGGATTATGCTGGGTAAGATGGAGCTAGGGGACTACTAACACCCCACGCTAAAGAGCTGGAAGAGAACTAGGCCAGGACACTGAAAGTATGTACAAAGGATATGGGAAGCTCTGACAGATGTTTGTGAAATGACAGGGCTTGCTGCCAGACTTGAAAGAGGGTGAGGGAAGACTTGAATATGGTTCAAATATTAGGTCGGCGAAATGATGGACTCCAGTCAGAAAGGCATACTAAAAATACTGGAAAGTACAAAATGTACAAAACAATGCTGATAAAATATTTACTTAGACCACTTGAACTTTTCTCTAACGTCATTTCCTTAATTCTTTACTGAACCTTAGTTTTTTATCAACGAATGAGAACGAGGTAAGCATATTAATAATTAATGAAGCCAGCTTTCTGCCATGTAGTTTGAATCAGTGCCTTTCTCAGTGATCTTATACAGTAGTCATATTTCTGGAATATACTGCAAAACTGGGAGTTTATTAGTTATTGCTAAAGACTTTTACATTAGCAACCTAATGTGAAAGGGGCTGCCAGGGTCTTTGTGCTGAAACACTGCCCACAGTTACACTACAGTTACTTGCATCCATGCAGCATTTGGTTTTGGAAAACTGATTTTGATGAGGTGAGTTTATTGGAAATGTATGTAATTTTAAAAATCTATTCATTATATAGATGAAATAGTGCTTAGTAATTATCACATAAGTAGATGGATGATAAATTGTGGATGACCTTTTTTTTAATTAAAAGACAACAACTTTTATAAGAGTGAATTATTTACAAGCCACATTTATAAAAGAAATGATTTTTTTAGGAAGCAGCAACTTCGTAAGAACTACATAAGTGTTTTATATTCTATTATAAAAAGGCAGATTGTCATAAGAAACTTACATTCTGCCAAGAACATTCAACACCATTTATTGGTTGCGCCAGGCAGTGGAGATAAGGATGACTCTTCCCTCAGAAGCTTTGCTTCTAAGAGGAGGCAGACAAATAAGAAAATAAGTGAAATGCAAACTAATGCATAAATAATAGAACTTTAAAGTACACAAACAGTTCAAAAAAGAAAGAAAATTTTCTCCTACCATTGCTCCAAGGGAGAAAAAGAAATGGACAATATACAATCAGCTATTGTAAAACCCATTTTGGAGAATTTGAAAAGACTCACAAATATGTTTTTTTTTTTTTGATCATGCAATAGAAAGATGGCATGGGAAAAGGAATAACTAGTAAGTAGCCTCTGAAATATTATATTAAATTATAGTTAAGTTTTAAAAGTCATGTCTCTCTCTCCAACAATCAAAATTACATTCTAATAGGTTGTTTTCATTCTTCTATCCATTCAGATTAAACCAAAGACACATTAAATACAAGAGAATTTATCTTCCAGAGTTCTGCCATGGTGAAAGCAATCTAATCAAAAATGAAATGGGGAATGAGCTCACTGAATAAATCAGAAGGAAGGATTAAAGAACCTGACAGATATTTTGGAGGCCTGTTAAAAAAATTAATTGGACTTTCATTATAAAAATTCACTTAAATTAATCGTATACTTAAGAACCTACTTCAAAACATTTCCTTAAAGTCAATTTAATTATCAACCACAAAATATTGCATTTCAATATATTTTGTTGTATTTCCAAAATGTAAGATGTAGAGTAATGGGCATAAGCACAGAGTGAATGTCCATGAAGAAAAGGAGCAAAATACTAAAAATCTATAAGTATGCTGGTATCTGCTGTTCAGATTTTAAACCTAAATAAAAAGTTCAGCAAAATACTTTAAATAGTGCCACCTAAGGTAATGAAAGGATAATTAGTGTACTTTTTAAAATTTTTATTTTAATTAGTTTCAAGTATACAGTACAGGACCTGGGTAGTGGGTAGAAGAATATGTGTATACATATTCTATCAGTCAGGTGTGTCTAAAGATGTTTGGGGGAGTAGTGAATTCCTTGCTGTGGAAGGTGTTCAAGTACAGATAGACATGACAGGGATGGAGCAGAATATACCCAAACTCTGAACAGAAAAGTTAAATAGATCACCTTCCGAGATTACTTTCACCTGAGAACGTCACTATAAGAAATGGATACCACAGTCACTGACTCTGTAGGACTTAAAAGTCATTCAGCGGCAAATAGGTATCTTTGAAAAAATGGTAATAATATACCCATCAGGGTCCAGGCAGAAAGCTGATGGTACCTCAACTTGGACAATATGAGGAGAGTTTAATAAAGAAACTATTTCTAAAAGTGTGGGCAACCCAAGGGGGTAATATAATGTTCCAGGGGCCAGTAATAATAGCAATGGGGTAGGGGTATTCTTCACCTAGGGGTAGCATTAGGCCTCAAAGGATAAAAGGAGGGAACAGTTACCAGACTGGGAGCATGGTGACAGCATGGTGAGGAGAGGATCACCTGACAGGACCTGTGACATTTCATCCTACTAGATCATCCTTATGACTGTGGAGAAAGCAGAGACTGGTGTGAACCTGCAGGATGAAGGGGTAAGGAAAAGACCTAAAGGGCCAAAAGAAAGACATCTACCACAAATGTTAGCTAGGCAAAGCCATATAAAACAGGGCAAACAATGAAAGCCCTAGACCAGGTAAGAGATTGGAATATATTCTCTCTCAGGTCCCTTCTAAAGGATATAACGCTGTATGCATTTTTACTGGTAGAGTCAAAGATCTATTATTCTTTACTATCATCATGTAGCACTGGATCTTTTTTATTTTTCAGGCATCCCCCTAGATATGTTCTCTGAACTGAGCACTCAACGAAGCAATATATATGTTCTATCCAATAAGGTAGTATCACGGAATATACATCATAAGAAAATCTGAATATAGAACCATCTAGCCTACCTTAGTGAAATAATTTTCCATTAGATATCTTTGGTACTTATTCCTTTATTCAACAAATGCTTAATTATCTCCTGCTTGTCCTGCATTGTAATAGACACAGAGATAAAAAGTCAACAAGACAAGTTCCCTCTGCCTTCATAGAGCTTTTATCTATGAACCATTCTAATCTATAACGCTCTCTGTTCAGTAAAGGTATCTCAGAAGTACTGTAGAGATCAGAGGCTGGCAAACTATGGCCCACCAGCCAAACTTCTATAAAGCATGTTTTATTGAAACAACTATGTCCATTCACTTATGTATTGTCTATTGCTACTTTAGTGCTGCAACTTCAGAGTTGAATAGTTGCTACAGAAACAGTATGGCCTGAAAATCCTGCAATATTTACTGTCCGGTCCTGTATAGAAAAAGTCTGCCAACACTTGCTCTAAATAAAACCTAATACTTTAAGGATGTATATTACAGAACACATATTGTCACTCATAAAACATCCCTGGGTGCCCTAGTTACAAACCAAGTCATGAAGGGGGTTGGCTTCCTGCAGGGTTGTATTTCTACTGTTAAAAGTTTTGTTTGTTTGTTTGTTTTTCCTTCTTTCATTGTAAAGGCAGATAACAAAAAAGTATCATGTGATTACTGTCTTCTATTAACAGCTAACTCTCTTCAGATGTTCACATTGTTTTATATTATATATAGTCTTCTGATTGATCAGTTCTTCCACATCATAGAAGGCCCAATTTTACAAAAGATCCTTTTCTCTGAATCATGCCAAACAAATTTTTACAGGGATGACTTTAAGTTATCTTTTAAACTAAACAATAAAATCGATTGTAAAAGCACTTAGCCAACACTCGAGCGCTATATAAATGCAAAATCATAGCAGCAATAGTACCTTTGCTTCCCTGCAGATAGAAACATGAGTGGATGTTTATTCCCCAATCACTTGACCCAGAGAGCATTAAAATTTTAAACAAAAGAAAAAAAAAACAAACTAGCTTTCATTGGTTATTACCAAAAATTCCTAATAAGAAGTGACAGGACCCTTACTGTTTGTGGTTCCTTCAAAGGACATTAAGTAGCTAAGGCAATGGTGGCTGTGGTTGACTATTGATTTGCCATTCCCAAACTCCTTTCCTTAATGGGAATTAATGTAGCATGAATAAAATTAAATGGGCACTTTGTTCATATTTAGTCACTATAATGCATCGATAACTGGCTTTAGAAAGTTCCTTGCAAAGCCTTGGTTCCTGAAAGTTTTCCCACCCCACCAGTTCACTGATCAAATACATTTCAAGTGCTCAAGAAAGAGGCCATTGAGCCCAACAGTGAACAGGAACCAGAAATCAGATGGCAATAGAGAGGCAGCATGGAGAAAGGACAGCTGACTTGGTAACCAGAGAGATCTCTTTTAGGTATCAGCTTAAACATATCCTTGAAAATGTTTTCCTCAATACCCTTAGATCACGCCAGTCACCTCTAACACATATGCTCTTAACATTCCATACTCTTGCTTCAAATCAGTTATCATAATTGCTACTGGACATGCCCTATGAAAGAGCTAAAATATTCCCTCTGATCTTCACCATAACAGCCACTGGACTCCAAACATCTTTATATATGCTAAAACATATTTAAGGTAATATTTTCTAAGCTTTAATAATGCCTTCAAAATACTGGTTTTGGAAATCTGGTTCCAAATACTGATATTCCTACCATCATTCATGAAAAAAAAAATAAAAACCATACTCAGAGTCATCAGCTTGTGCTCCTGACCTTCATTCCCAAATTTTACCTTTAAATTTTGTTATTTGTGGTCCATTTCCCTACTTCGAAAGTCGTCCAGATAATACATATTCCAAATTATACATGCTCTTTATTGCACTTGACTTAAAACTATTCTAAAGCACTAAGTCTTTCCAAGTAAAAAGAAGTCGAATAGTGGATAGGAACTCACAAATCTCTGCCAAGCGACTAAGTCTCATTGCAACCACGGATACACAGGAAATTTCTCAATTTTAAGTAGAAAAAAGGCAATACAAAAAAGCCCGAGAAAATGATCAATGTGTGTTATTAGACACAGACATAGCTATTGACAAATATATCCCTCTCATGAACAGAGCCCATATTATGTGCTTTTTCTATATTATGATCATTTTATGAATATTAAACAGTCCGTTTCTCTGTAATCTATGGTTCCTAATGGAATTCATGTCCAAAATATGCTTCGGCTCTTCCAGAATATGAAACTATTCAAAGCCTTTCACAATTCAGTCTAAGCTACTTCTCCTGTCTTATTTCCTGACATTTCAGACATCTCGATACACTAAAACATCCTTTGATCCATGAACACCTGGCTTCTTTCCTTTACTCTTACTAATCTTTTCATCTGTAAAGTATTCCCCGCTTCTGCCCCTATTTCCCAAATACCTGGTACTTACCTCTCCTTAAGGTGCCAGCTTCTCCACAAAGCTCCTCTGTCTCACAGCATTTTACCTGATCTTTCTAACTTTTCCCCCTAAATGTATCTATCTATCTATATATATATATGTATATATATATATATATCCATCTCCAGCACAAGAACGTGAGATCCTTAAATCGGACTAGGTGTATCCCATCTTTGACACCTATAGCATTTTACACAGTTCCTCAGTTCCTCAGAAAAGGTGCTCAATAAAAGATCTGCTAAATGAATGGATTTACCAACCTTACCAATGGCCTCACAACAGGGACCTCTCCTTCCCCAGGAAGCCTCAGGAACCATTTTGGTGGTCAAACCAGACTTGATCATGCTCAGAGGCATGTACAGTACCAGAGAAATCCACAAACCTGTGGCCGGACTCTTCAGTAACTGGAAGCTCCAGTGCAGCTGCGATTCGCTTAATTAGCTAACGATAAGTCCCAATGCTGTGCGGAGCGCCACACAGCTGCAAATGGTCCCAACTCAGGTCCAAACCCAGGCCACGAGAAAGGCACATGCGGTCCACCTGGGCAGAGGGCGAGGCGGGCGCAGTGGGGGAGGGGAGAGGGTACAGGGCGCCTCCCCACCTACCTTCAGGGCTCCCGCAGAGGATGGAGGGCGCCCTTCGCGGGGAGCCAATGCAGGAAGCGCTGGGGCAGGAACTCTGCGCCATCCCCTGGACAGTGGGAGGCTGAGAGTGGGCCCAGGCAGCTAGGCACAGACCCTGCGAGTGAAACGCTGCCCAATTCTCTGCCTTTTTCTCTGAGGGAAGTGACAGGGAGAAAGCCCCAGAGCCTCAGAAGGCCTCGCGGCCACGCGGCCTCGGCCGGATTGGCTGCTTGCTCAGAGAAGCCAGCTCCCGGGACTCGTGGAGAGAAAGCGCCCCCAGCTCACTGTGGGAGACCAGGAGCCCTAGAGTTCTTCAAGTCTCTGCGGAGTTCGGAAAGGAAAGCCGGGTCTGTTTCCGAAGGAGTGCGCCCCCTAGGGTTTTCTAGCTGGGAAGTGAAATCGAGGCCTTGAAAAAAAAAATTCCTTGGAGAGGCTTCAGGTGGAAAGAGATGCGTTGATTTTAATGGGGTTGTGGGGAGGGAAGGCTTTGAGAACTGAGGAGATAATGAGTTCTAGAACAATGTTTCTTTTTCCAAAAGTGAAATTAAATGTTTATTTCTAGAAAGAAATTGTGGTTATAGTGATTTTGCTCACTTTTTACTTTTCATGTTGTTTTTAATCTATAATCTTAATCATGTTTTGCCTTTATGTTGTTCTAAAATGTTTTCATACTTTAGAATCTCAGCTGGATTCTAAACATTCTCTGTAGTGTTTAGTATTACACACAATGTTTGGTTGCTATTGGATAGAAGTCTCAACATAATTTTATAGAATAAAATATCAAGCATTTCTACATGGAGGTGTGTTCAGTTTATTTTACTAAATGTATGAATCTAATCAGTTACTGTAAATTTCTTTAAAAGGTTAAGCACCATTGCTCTAACCATCTGCTCATTAAAGAGTCAATGATTTTGAGTCTATTGTAATTTAATATATCATTCTTTATTAATCCTGCAGAGGCGAATTTCAGGGAAGCCAAGACTGAATTACCTTGAACTCCAAATTAATGAACACTGGGATAATGGTTTACTGTATTTGATGTTCTTATTTGAGAACATCATAGTTCATCTATCACAATCATAGTTTAATCTATCACAGAGGTAATCAAGGGTCAAATAGGGGAATTGTTGCAAAGTTGCCTTGTGTTGCTGCCTGTGTGAAATGCATTTTAATTCCACTCATTCATTCATTATGCAAATTGAATTGAACTCCTAGTATAAGTGCCAGGCACTGAATGAGGCATGATAATTGCCCTTTACAAGTACACAGTCTGATAATTAATATGGAAACAAACTATCAAAATTCAGTGCAATCCCTGAAATCCTGTTGGAAAAATTTAGAATAATTTTTTTCCTCTTTTTCCGGCTTTATTGAAGTATAATAGACAATTAGTTGCTTGTATTTGCATTATAGAATTCAATGATTTTTTTTCAATTAGAGTTGGCATACAATAATATACCGGTTCCAATTGTATAGCACAGTGATCGGAGATCCACATAACTCTCAAAGTGATCGCCCCACTAAATGTACCCTTCTTTCTCCTTACATATTTATTACATTATTAACCATCTTCCCCATGCTACACTCTACATCTCTTTATCTATTCTGCAACATCCATTTGTACCTCTTAATCCCTTTGCCTTTTTTGGCCATCCTCCCCCCTGCAAGGCCCATTCCGTCTAGTAGCCCTCAAAACATTTTCTGTACCTATGAGTTTATTACTGCTTTTGTTGTTGTTGTTGTTTATTTTGTTCTTTAGATTCCATATGTACATGAAATCATGCGATATTTGTCTTTCTCTATCCAACCTATTTCATTCAGCACAATACCATCTAGGTCCATCAAGGCAATATCTTTTTGCATCCCCTTCTTTTTAGTCCGTGTGTCTTTTAATCTGAAGTGAGTCTCTTGTAGGCAGCATATGTAGGGGGCTTGTTTTCTTATCCATTCAGCCACTCTGTCTTTTGGTTGGAGTACTTAATTCTTTTCCATTTGAAGTACTTATTGATAGAAATGTACTTATTGATAGAAATATAATTATTGCCTGTTTTCGACACATGTTTTTTTCTTCTTAAAGAAGTCTCTCCAACATTTCCTGTAATATTGACTTGGTGTTAATAAATTCCCCCAGCTTATGTTTGTATGGGGAGCTCTTTATCTGTCCTTCAACTCTAAATGATAGCTTCGCTGGATAAAGTATTCTTGCTTGTAGATCCTGGATTTTCATCTTGTCAAATATTTTGTGCCAAGCCCTTCTGTCCTGATTTCTCTTGAGAAATCAGCTGCCAGTCTCATGGGTGCTCCCTTGTGTGTAACTAACTTTTTCTCCTGCTGCCTATAAGACTCTCTCTTTGTATTTAACCTTTGGCATTTTAATTACGAATTGTCTTGGTGTGGGCCTCTTTAGGTTCCTGGTTTTGGGGACTCTGAGCTTTCTGGGGTTGTATGTCTATTTCTTTCACCAGGATGGGGAAGTTTTCCACTATTATTTCTTCAAATAGCTCTTCAACGTCTTGTTTTCCTTCTGGTACCCCTATGACATGGATATCTTTACATTTAATAGTGTCCCAAAGGCTCCTTAAATTATTATTATATTCTTGGCTTCTTTTTCTTGCCATTCTGATTGAGTGTCTTTGGCTTCTTCATCCTCTATGTAGGTCATTTGATCTTCTTCTTTATTCACTCTGTTTATTCCATTTAATATACTTCTCATCTCAGATAATGTGTCCTTCATTTCTGACTGGTTCCCTTTTATAATTTCCATTTCCATTTTTATGGGGTTTTTTTTACTTCTTTGTTAAAATTCTCACTGAATTAATCTACACTTCCCGTAATTTCACTAAGCATCTTTATAACAAGTGTTTTGAACTCCGCATCTGTTAGATTGCTTGACTCTATTATTTCTGGATCTCTGATCTGTTCTCTCATATGATTTCTGCTTCTTTGTCTTCTCATTTTGGCTGCCTTTCTATGTCTGTTTCAATGTACTAAGCAAAGCTCCTAAGTCTCCCGGTCATATCAGTGTAAAGTAGATGTCCAGTGGCACAGTCCTGAGAGGGGTTTAGCTGCAGGTCAAATTTAGCCCAAGCCTGTGCCCCTCCAAGGCCCCCCATTAAGAGTTGGCAAGCAATCCACAGATGCTGTGATTATAGTTGCCTCAAGAGGCCACACCAGAAACTGCTCTCAGTTGCCACCAGTGTGAGTCTAGGCACTGCTCAGGAAGGGGCACCTGACTCTTGGAGAATACACCTGAATGTGGCTTGGGTGTGGCCGTGAGTTGGAGGAGGCAGAGTTTCAGGGAATCCTCTGGGCGGAGCTACCTCTGTTATCCAGTTTGATGATGTCTCAGCTCTGGCAGCCCCAAGTCCACACACTGGGAATGAGGAAGGTTCAACAGAGAAATAATGGATACTGCTGGCACTTCTGTACAGGTGAGTCTCGCTTATGGCCCTCGCTCTAACAACTCAGTGTCCTCCTATAATTCCCTAGTGCCCCTTGGGCAGCCAACCCTGCACTGGTGCTCAGAGTGATCAAGTCTGTCACTGCAAAAGTTTGCTCATGGACACGGCCCCTTTAAGAGGCGTCTGCCACTGCTGCAACCTCTGTCCCACTCAGCCGCTCAGGACCAGGCAGCCTCCCATCCTCGCCCTGTCCTACCTCCTCCCGTTGCAGGGTGATTTCTTAGTTCTCTCTCTAGTTGTAGGGCTTATTCATCTAGATTCCAGGTGATTTTCTTGCTGTTTGCTTCTTGTTTCTGTCACAACTTTGATTTGGTTGCAAGAGGGATGAACAAAGCCTCTACCATCTATGCCATTTTTTTTTCTTCTACAGTTGTTTTAACAAAACTGTGTCCTCTCATCAAGCCTTACATAGATATCTATTGACCTGAGTAACATTTACAATTTTCTTTGAGCTTCTGGAGAGGTAGTGGTTATGGATTTTAACAAAAGTATATACAGTAGCTCTACCTCATTTGTGGTTTCACTTACCCTTATTTCAGTTACCCGAGGTCAACTTTGGTCAGAAATATTAAATAGAAAATCCAGAAATAAGTGATTTATAAATTTTCAGTTGCGCGCCATTCTGAGTAGCATGATGAAATCTCGTGTTGGCTCTTTCTGTCAGCCATCTTAGTTAACAAATGGATTGTCAGGGATCCCAAAGATCATGTTTAAATAACCCTTACTTTATTTAATAATGGCCCCAAAGTACAAGTGTAGTGATTCTGGCAATTTGGATAAGCCAAAAAGAAACTGTAAAGTGCTTCTTTTAATTGAAATGGTGAAAGTTCTCAACCTAATAAAGCATTTTATCATCTCACCTTATCATGAGAATGGTGAGTACAGTACAATAAGATATTTTAAGAGAGAGGATATGTTTATATATAATTTTTATTACAGTATATTGCTATAATTGTTCTATTATTATATATTATATTATTTATATATATTATTATATTACTTATTGTTAATCTCTTACTGTGCTCAAAATATAAATTAAACTTTATCGTAGGTATGTATAGGAAAAAACATAGTCTATATAGAGTTTGGTGTCATCTGTGCTTTCAAGCATCCTCTGGGGGTCTTGGAATGTATCCCCTGATGATAAGAGGCGAACTACTTTAATGAAAAATAACTTTCATGAAAATTGTACATGTTTTCATACTAGTTTTTGTGTTACTATTTCTCATGGGAATATATAATAAGTAATACACAAAGAAATGAATGGATCCCTAGTCTTTTAAAATATTTAATTTGTGCCTTTTAGAAACTACTTTTTGGAAAATGTTGTGACCCAGCTGTGTATGCCTTGGCCCAAACAACTTTTCTAAAGGAGTTTATAAGGAAGAGAGGAAGGTGAAAATGTGCAAAGATGCACCTAAGGTCTCTTAGCTCTTGCTGTGGTTCATTGCATTTAGATGCAGAATATTTGAGGGGCACTTGAGTGGAGAGACAGAACAAAACATCTGAAAAAGTCATGCTTCTGTCATGTAATGGTTTAAGAGAGCAAATTCATTACATAATAATTTACATATTGCAGAGGAAATTATTAATGATACCTATGTATGCATTTTCAGATTCCAAATAAAAATACAAAGTAAATGCTTTCCCTCTGTACAAAATGCAAAACCTTAGATGGAGAATACTAACTTATTTCTGGTCAGTTTAATATAAACCTAACATAAGAAAAATGGACAAAATGAGAGCAAAAAATGTAATCAAGGAACAATATTAATTCTGTAAAAGCAATTTTAACTATAAAGAACAGAATATCTGGTGAAATATCAAATAAGAATGTATATAAATTGTTTTTTAAAGCCTATTGCTTAAAATGTTATTTATTTTAAAAAACCAATTTGTGCTATTTTATATATAAAATTATGGAAATGGTAATAAGCCATTTCTATATCAAAAAACAGAAACTTAATGATTAACTCCTAGGCCAATAGCATTACACAAGAGAAAAATTATTCGCTCTGTGTCCAATTCAGCAAGTTCGATAAACATTTATTATGTTTAGGTACTAAGTATAAATAAGAAATTCCTTGTCCTCAATGATCTTGCTATCTAGTAAGAGTTCTGAATTTTTCTATCAAAGAATAATAACGAGCAAATACTGAACATACTATGCCAGATAATCATGCCAGTCAATCCTCACAAAATCCTTATGAGCTAGGTACTGTTTTTAACCCTTATTTCACAATGAAGAAACTAAAATTTAGATTGGTTAACTCATCCAAGGATATTCTGCTTCTAGATGGTGGATCTAGGACTCCCACCCACATAATTTTTATTACAGTATATTTCCATATACTGTATTTACTCCAAAAGGCATAAATTTAATCCCTTTACTCTAGCACATCTAGGAAAACAGCTGGGTCTCTCTTTAGCTGCTACCCTTTAATTCTAGGCTCTATTCAGAGCATTCTATTCACTAATGTCTTAACATTCTCTGTATCTGAGGCACCTAGTTCTACATTACTTTTGTGTCTATAACTGTTATCAGACTTTTTGGACCCAAGTCTCTCTTGGTTAGACTTCTACATGACAACTTTCACACCTGCTTTAATTTCATACCGTATTTATCATCACTCATTATTCTATCACATATTTTCTTTAAATTGGTATAATAGCCTAACATAATTTTCATCAGATTATGATCTCATGGTCATTAGAATTAACATCATTTCATGGAATCCTACATATAATTTCCTTCAATAATTCAATTGCTGTTAATAAAAATTAGTAATTTATACTGTGATTTATATAATTATTATCATAGTTAAGATAGCATCTTGCAACTTTTCCCCAACCTTTGTCAATTTGCTTTAAAAAAGCATAATTTGTAAAAGTTTCCAAATGTTTTAGACCATAAAAATACTTTTTAAAAAAGTATATGTTTTTAAAGCACTTAATTTTTAATTGTTAAGTTCAGAATGGTAGAAAAGTGGAAAGATTAAATTTTTTTTTTTCCAGTGTAGACAATCTTTATTGGCAGGTGTTAAGAGTGCAAAATACTAACAGGAGACGGGGCATGGTTCTCCTCCTCTAGGTGAGGACCCTGTTACCAAGCCAGTGGGGTGGGAGCACTTGACTGTGGCCATTTCAGGCCCCACACCTTCATGACGTGGCGGAAGGGAGCAACACCCCAGAAGGGTCAGGGGCTGTGTCCCACACCAGGACACTTGGCTCCTGCCCACCACAAACCTTGACAGCGTGAGTTAGGGATATTAGGGGCCTGAGCCAAACATATCCCTCTCCAAACTCAGGCATCTGCCTCATGCCTCAGTTTCCCCCCTCCCAGTGATTAGCCAGGTTGGACCACCAGGTCTGGTTAGTGGCCCAGCCTGATCTAAAGTGACTAGTTCCCATAACATTCCATATCCAGCCATTGTGTGGCTGCAGGCCCTCAGAGGCTGCTGAGATCACTGTGGGCTGGCCCTAGCCAAAAAGACCTTTTCTAACCCACAGAACTCTACCCAAGATGATGGACATATAGGCTATCACCTCAAAAGTGCTTTGTCTCCTGAAGGCAATTGATCCCCAAGACAAACAGCTCTTGTACCCAACAACTGTGAATAACATCTCTTTTTAATATATCTAAAACCACATGTAAAAAATATTCCACAAATTAACACATATTACTTTACCTAAATAGTTATATTTGAGAAGAATTTTTAAAAGTATTTTACAGTAAATTTATATTTTAAATTTACAAAGAATGTTAGGCTTTTAAAAGAAACATTCCAAAAAATTAATTTATAAATGTTAAATGAATAATTATTTTTAAATGAATATTACTTCTTAATTTATTTGATTGCAAATTCAGGTTTTAGATTTTTTTCTGTTTTCTCAGAGAAGCACATTAATGTATTTATGTGCTTATTTGAATAAAAAATTTCAATTTTACCACTCAAATTGATGAAAAGACCTACAAAACATATTAGACTAAGCCATTAAAATTATAAATACCAAAGAAGGCATCTTAGGTCTATTAGGAAAGAAAGATGCTCTATTAAAATATCAAGTTAAAAAAAGCTTAGACTAATCTTGAAAAACAACTTGGCATGTTAACAATTTGGAAAACAGGCTTCAGAGGTACACATAAGAAAGCCTTCTATAGAGATGAAAGAGCTTGCACTGCGGAGTGCTCAGTTACGTTGGATTCATTGTGACTTTCTAAAAGACTAGATAAATGCTAACAATGAAAGGAAAAGCAAAAAAAGATGCCATGAGAAAGATACTTTTAAAGTATTAATTTTAAATAAAAGAACATGAGAATTAGGCAGAAATACCAAGAATTGAATGCTAGTAAGGTCAACCATTAAAAATGCAAAGTTGATTTAATAATGGGAAAATTTTAGTAACAACATTTTGGTCTTATTCAATAACATAAGTAGTAATCTGTGTAAAACAGTCAAGGTAAACTATTATGTTAAAGAAATAAACATTAAGATTATTAAACAAAAAATAATCATAATCAGAGCAGAAAAAAGTAGGGATCTACCAGTGCAAGAGTGTGGATCTGATTGTGTAGACACTACAGCATATGGCTTATTAAGACATGTAAACTATCTAAAGGAGTCAGAAAGATAGTTACTAAAAATACTGAGAAATAGAGAAAAGCCCATCTCTTAAAGTCTTTTATCTAGTAGCACATCTGTTTTATTCTTTGAGAGTTGAGAGGAATTTGTTGGTTGCTCATTAGTTTGTTTATATTGATAGGAAGCATGCAAGTGAGGTGATTATGAGCTCGGGCCCTGAACTAAGACTACCTGGATTCAGTTCCTAGTTTTGACTCTTAGGAGCAAATAACCCAGGGTAAGCTACTCCTAAATCTGTCCCCACAACTGAGTTTGGTATCCACAGCACCCAGTATTGGCCCCATTAAAACATATGCCACATTGTGATGCTTGTTAACTGTGTTCCCCAAGAGACTGTGAGCTCCTTAACAGCAATTCCTTCAATGTTTGCCCAGTGTTTTTTCATGACACTACATAGTTTTCCAATCAGTATTCCAGTATGGGCCACCAAGAAATAAACATAGGTTTTTCAGTTTCGCTGAAGCCACAAGGCACAACATTATCATGTTATATATTCCAGGAGCAACTAAGGCAGCTTGATTCTTGTCAGTGACATACCAAAACACTTAAAGACTGATAACAAATTTAATGCACTTGAATTCCACACACAGTCAGCATTATACATTTATCATTTTTTTCTTCATATGGTTATATGTGACATTTTTTTAAACAGGGAGTATGAAAATACTTTTTCTTTTTTCCTAGAAAAATAATGAGAAATGAAGAGGATTTGCAGAAGCATAATTTATGAGACAGCTTCTGAAATTTGAAGCAAACTGAAAATTAGTAATATGGTCTGGGGTACAATTAGAATTTCAGGCAGAGAGAATTTCTGAGGTTATCTTGCCCAAATCCTATATTTTACAGAGAGGCAAAGTGATTTTCTCAGGGTCATAGTGGAATAAATGGCAGAATACAGATTAAATCCCAAGTGCTCTAACTCTAAATCCAATGTCTTTTCCAGGATATCACAGCCCTTTCAGCAGTGAAAAAAGAAACCGCATGTTTCTGGCTCCAAGTTAGCAAAAGGAGCAACATATGTTTACTGCTTTGTATAATGCAAATGAAGAAGAAAATGTCTGTTGCCATTTGTAATGCAAATGTCTCCCACTGTAATAACACAATACCACTAGAATGAAATGAATAACTCTTTACATAAAATCATTTGGTAGACAGTATATAAATGGATGCTGGCTAACTTGTAGAATACATAAGGATGTGGTTTTAGGGCACACTTAGTCTCATAGTTTGTCTTGGGGAACAATTACATTTTACTTTAACCTGAATGTGGATCATCATAATTTCCTGCCTGGGTTCAGTCTTCTGACCAAGACAAAAGTCATCTAATTTCAGTATGTGGTGGGGGGTGGGATGGTGGGGCATTTGTTTCCAGCTGGAAGAAATAAACTTGAGGCCAGAAAGTGACTACTCAAAGTAAAGGAGTGTAAGAAACAAGTTGAAGCCTTGATTTTGATATTTAAAATGCCTGGTGACTTTGACAATGTTACTTAACTTCCGTGATTTGTGATGGAGAAAAAATAACAATATTTATAGTGTTGTGAGGTTTACATGAGAAGAAGGATGCAAAGTCCTTAGCAAAATGGCAGGAATCAATAAACAACAGGTATTGTTGTTACTGTCTTCACGTTTCAGATTTGCAGCTTAAACAGCCTTGGTTAAGGTTTGTACCCAAACAAATACCTAACAAACAAAAGATGAAGCAGCAAATCATTTATAAAACTTGTCTTCAATACATCATAAGTGTAGATTTTATTCTTTCTCTTCTCTTGGACTGTATGTCATATTTAAAAAATGATACTTTCGGTTATTCAAACTTTTCTCTGAATAAAAACAGGATTTTAGATAATCAACACAGCTCTTTAAAATTTATATTTTTAGGACACAGTGAAGTAAGACAATTATTTTGGGTGGTTGTGGTATCTTTTTAATCTCTACTGTACCTTTCTGTAATAAACCTTAATTGGAAAAGATATGTTCAAAGACAATATTTTTAATATGATTCTTAGGGCACAATGCATAAAAAAGGGGTTGGAAAAGTTAGGAAAATTGTGAATGTTTTGTTCCTGTGAAAGATCCAAATTTATTTATGAATTTTTATTATTGAGGGTTTTCTTAGTAATAGCAACTCGTTTGCTGATGGACAGAGAAAACACAATAATATGAATTACAGTAACTTATTTACTGTTATATTTGGAGTTGCTAAGCAAATCACTATGCAAGGGAGACAGAAATTCAGATAATAATAGCTAACATTTACTTAAATCTTAATGTGTGCTAGACACTCTCTGAGGTGCTATGCATGGATTACGTCATTTAATATAAGTTCAAATATGATCTCCATTTTATAGACTAGGAAATAAAAAAAAAACAGGAAAATGTTCATTGAAATATGTACACTATGTATTAGAATTAAAGAGTAAGAATATTCTGAAAACTACTTCTAGAATCAAATCTGCAGATATACAACTATTTTAATGTTTTGATCCAAATAGATACTCTGTCTTTTGGAATGTCTAAATTACATCTGAAATTTTTTGATGTCGAAAAATCACTCAAGTTTTTTTAATAAAGAATAATAATAATGGAAAGATGAAGGGATGAATAAGTACAAATTAGTAGTTATAAAACAGTCATGGGGACGTAGAAGAGTTATAAAACAGTCACACATAGGGAATATAGTCAGTATTATTGTAAGGGCTATGCGTAGAGACAGATGGGTGATAGAATAATCAGGGAGATCATTTTATAAATTATATAAATGTATAACCATTGTACTGTATACCTGAAACTAACATAAAATAATAAAAAAAGAAAATAATAGTAATAGTGGAGCTGAAGAGGCTGGTAAGAGAAAGCTGTGATATTGAAGACTAGTTTATTCTTCTGTTGATTATATTAATTCTTGTCCAAAGGTCTTTAGAATATGAATAATAAAACAGAAATGCTTTATGAGAATTGTAAAAGAAGTATGAACTCCATTCTTGAACTCCAATCCTGATTTAGCTTGAGGCACACATATCCCCTATCCAATAAACTGTTCATTCCCCTAAATGAGTTATTAAAGAGTTTCAAAGGTACTGGAGCCTTTCAGCTCTGTGGTTAAAAGTGCAAATTCTAGAGTTGGACAACTTCAACTCAAATGTCAGCATTGCTACGGGCTGTGTCTCCTTGGAAAACTTAACCTCTCCAAGTCTCAGTTTTCATATCTATAAAATGAAAACTATAATAGGGTTGTTGTGAAAATTAAATGAGAGTAATTGAAGCACATAGCAAAGAGTCTGACATAGAAAATGTCTCATATGTTAACCATTATTAACAGATAAATAAAACATATTAATATCCTTACTATACTGCAGACTTCCTACAGAATGATTGTAATGCCTGTACATTAGAACTATCAATAGTATGTATGTGTCAAAGTGAATGTATGTGTATTAGCAGAGAGAATAGGTAGTATCATTCCTATTTTTAGACCATCTATTATTCTGTATTCAACTCTTTCTGGGCAATACATTCAATTGTGGTTTTTGTTTATTATGTCCACAAGCCCAACTAATTTTAGAAATTTGGATTTGAAATATTATTTCTAAATATAAAACAAAATAATAGAAGAGAAAATTAGGTATAAATGTTTTGTACTTCAAAAGTATTGCCAGAAGTGTATTACAACCATGAACAGAAAAATTGCTACATTGAAAATGCATAACATAACATATTAAGGTTTTATATCACCTAAGTAGCTAGTTAATTTACTGAATCGATCCAAAAGTACAGACTGCTAAATAGAAAATGTGATAAAATAGCTAGTCATTTTTTTAAAAATCAAATTTGAAAAGCTATAATTCTCTCATTTGTTTTGAGCTATAAATTAAAATAAACTATAGTCAAAAACATTTCTGTTAAAGTGTGAAGTGAAAAGACAAGTGCATGCTCTAGGGTGGTGCCGAGCTGATTGAAGGTGATTAGTGAATATTTGCTAAATTGAACTGAAATACTCAAAATGAGGTTCCAGATAACTAGAGTAGATTGAAGAACAAAGTTAAAAAGTAAAGATAGCGTCCCATTTAAGGATAAGAGGTTGTTGGGGAAGTTTTAAAACTGGAACCATATTAACCCGTGTTGTCAAGAGCTTTGTTAAATTTCTAATTAAATTTCTAATTTGCAAAGAAAGCTAGATGTATTCAGCATGAGTGTTTTTAGCTTTTAAACAATTAGCTGTGTTACTTTTAAACATGTAATTTAAGCTCTCCAGAATTTCATATTGCTTCATCTGTAAGACGAGGATGACAATAATGTCCCGTGCTGTTGAAAACCCCCTGAATCAAGTACACCTGACTGAGCTTGTCAAATAAGCACATCCCAGGGCCCATAAAGGTCTCCTAAATCGACACCTCAGAGTCTGGGCTTGGGAAGCTGCATTTTAAGAACCCTCCCTCCACTGTGCTGTTCTTATGCAGACTAACCTCTGGTAACCACTGATCCTCAGAATTACCATTAATGATTAATTTAGGAAAGGAGTTGTGGGGAGCATCAAAGAATAGAGCCAAAAACTTTCCTCTTGGAATAGATTTTGGAGACCTAATGGTAAAAAGTTAAAAATAAAATACCTATAGATATAGAAGTAAAAATAAATAATGTTACATAGTAAACTATTATATACTGTCTCCAGAATCAAGTAAAAAGTAATGAAAAAATTTTCTCACGTGATTAGTATATTATAGGTTTAGAAATTTATTCCTTAGAATTTAAGGCTCTCATTACCATATATCTGTGACTTTCCTACTGTGTCTATATTTTTTAGTTTTCAAATCTATGCAGAGCACATTCTCTGTGAGTAGGCATTGTTATAATCACATTAGAAATTCTAATAAATTCAATAATCAAACAGCAGATATGCTACTTTTTTGATATGAGCTTCAATTCTCAACATATGTTCATACTGGCTTATCAAAAGAAGGATTAATAGAAAGTATACTTTCTTCACGCAGTATTCTCTCTTCAAAATTAGAATGTGGCCAGTAGAATGCATTTCTATTTGAATCAATTCTATTTGGCTATTTTTCTGCCTTGTTACAATAAAAGAGAAAAAGCTCACACAAAATTATTCATTATGTGTAAAAAAAGAAAGCCAAGAGTACAAGGTAAAAATAATTCAGAATGTATTAATCTCAGAATACATTTTCTAGCAGAAATAAAATAATGCTAAGATAATTTAATGTGCCTGAATTTTCAATGATAAATGACTTGATAATGATTTTATTCAAAAACTTTTAATTCTGGCTCAACTCCAGGAAATATAAAGAAAAATCACCTTTACTCAATGTAGCAAAGGCCTCGAACATAGTTACCAAAAATGCTACCCACTTTGTAGGATATCAGACTACTTTTGAGCAGTAGCATGAAAAGAAAAACTTCAGCGGAAAGAAATATGTTAAGATTTTGAATTAGGTCAAAATATTTTTCTGTTAGCAGGTGTTAATCTCTTTATAATAGAAATAGATTTGATTTTTAGTACTTCAGTGCATATGTCTATTAAGTTCTTACCAAAGATATGCTTGGGTGTAAGCTTCTCATAGTGTTCTAATAGATGTGATATTAAATTGGAGTCTAAATACCTGGGTTTCTTTTTTTTTTACTTTTTCTTTCTTTTTCTTTTCTTTCTTTTTGGCCAGTTCTATTGCCTCATAACTTACTTGATTCTTTTGATCCTCACTTTAAAACCCTCTTTATTCACTGATTCAACAAATAGTTATAAGCTTACTATATGGCACTATGTTACATACAGTAGATTAAAGAAAGAAGAAAAAAAGACATTCGCTCCTTCAAAGGGTTGATTTCTCGCTACCCCCAAATATTCCAGACTTTGCTCTAAATAAATCAGATTGAACCAATCAGGTTCAAAGCATATGATATCAAATTCTAGTCCATGTTGCTTTTATTTCTAGCACTAAGCTGATGTATAATCCTGCCCTGTATTTTCTCTTTTTTTTTAATTTTCAATATATTTTTAAAATTTTTCAACCATAGTGGACATACAATATTAGATTAGTTTCGGTGTTCAACATAGTGATTAGACATTTGTATAACTTACAAAGTGATCACCTCAATAAATCTAGTACCCATCTGACACTGTACACAGTTGCTATAATATTATAGACTATATTCTTCATGCTATACTTTATATCCCCATGACTATTGTGTACTTCTTAATCTCTTCCCCTTTTCACCCACCCCCCCAACAACCCCTTTCCTTCTGGCAACCATTGAAATGTTCTCTGTATCTATGAGTTCGTTTCTGTTTTTCTTTCTTTCTTTTGTTCTTTAGGTACTACATGTAAGTAAAATCAAATGCCATTTGTCTTTCTCTGCTTGACTTACTCCACTCAACAAAAAACCCACTAGGTACATCTATGTTGTTGCAGATGGCAAGATTTCATTCTTTTTTGTGGCTGAGTAATATTCCATTGTATATGTGTACCATCTCTTCTTTATCCACTGATGGACATTCAGGTTGCCTCCATATCTTGACTATTGTAAACAATGCTGCAATGAACATACAGATTCATAGAACATACAGATTCAAAACACTTTGAGGTAGTGTTTTGGGTTTGTTTGAATAAATACCCAACAGTGAGGCTACTGGGTGCTTGTCTCTTATTATAGCTTTTGTTTTAAAGTATATTGTCTCTGATATAAGTATTGCTACCCTAGATTTTTTTGCTTGTTTCCATTTTTGTGAAATATCTTTTTCCATTCCTTTATTTGCAGTCTGTGTGTGTCTCGATCTAAAGTAAGTTTCTTGTAGGCAGCATATGTAAAGGTCTTATTTTCTTGTCCATTCAGCCATCCTATGTCTTTTGATTGGACCATTTAATCCATTTACATTTAAAGTAATTGTTGATAGATATGTAGATATTACCATTTTATTATTCATATTTTTGATTTTTTTCCTTCTTCTTGTTAAAGTCCCTCTAACATTTAATATTAAACTGGTTTGGTATTAAACTTTCTTAGCTTTTTCTTGTCTGGGAAATTATTTGTCCTTCAATTCTAAATAACAGCTTTGCTGGGTCAAGTAGTCTTGGTTGTAGGTCCTTGCTTTTCATCACTTTGAATATTTCATGCTAATCCCTTGTGGTTAACTAGAAGCTTTTCTCTTGCTGCTTTTAAGAGTTTTTCTTTGTCTTTACCTTTGGCATTTTAATTATGATGTATCTGGAGTGGTCCTCTTTGGGTTGATCTTCTTTGGGACTCTGTGCTTCTTGAGGTTGTATGTATATTTCTTTTACCAGGTTAGGGAAGTTGCCCATCATTATTTCTTCAAATAGGTTTTCAATTCCTTGCTGTTTGTCTTCTCCTTCTGGTAACTCTATAATGCTTGATGTCCCAGAGGCCCTTAAACTATCCTCATTTTTTTGGATTCTTTTTTCTTGTTGCGGCTCTGCTTGAATATTTTTTGCTGTCTTATCTTCTAAATCACTGATTCCAACCTCTGCCTCATCTAATCTACTGTCGATTCTTCCTAATATATTCTTCATTTTAGTTATTGTATTCTTCATTTCTGACTGGTTCTTTTTCATGTTTTCTAGCTCCATTCTTATCCTTTCTATCTTTTTGTTAAAGTTCTCACTGAATTCATCTACTCTTCCCCTGAGTTCATTGAGCATCCTTATAACCAGCGTTTTGAACTCTGCATCTGGTAGATTGCTCGTCTCCATTTTGTTTAGTTCTTTTTCTGTAGCTTTGTTCTGTTCTTTCACTTGGAAAATATTTCTTTGTCTCCCCAATTTGGCTGCTTCTCTGTATTTGTTTCTATGCATTAGGTAGGGCTGCTATGTCTCCTAGTCTTAATAGAGTGGTGTTATGTAGTAGGTGTTCTGCGAGGCCCAGGGACATAATCTCTCTTGTCACCTGAGCCTGGTGCTCCAGGTGGGTCTTTTGTGTAGGTTGTGTGTACCCTCCTGTTGTAGTAGAACCTTGTTTTCCATTTGCATGTTAATGAGAGGGATTTACCCTCAGGCTTATTGGTTGTGAAGACTGGCCAGTAACTACAGTGAAGGAGCTGTTGTGCAGGGGCTGACCCTATGGAGCAGGATTTGCTTTAGCAGGGCTCTGGTGCCTTCCCAGTCTGTCTTTTGGGTGTGTCATCCTTGGATATAGCCTCAAGTAGTGCCCTGGCTCAGTCTGAAGCCAGCCACCCAGAATGTGGGCCCCAGGGCCTTCTGGAATGAACCCCGCCACAGTCCAAGTTTAGTTGCAGCCAGAGCCCTACCCAGGGCCACCTGGCATGAGCCACCAAGCAGTCCACAGGAAGCCACTACCCACACTGGGCTTGGAGGTTCTTCGAGAGGCCAAGCCTCGAACCAAAGCCAGCTGGGTTAGTGCTGTGCTGGGGGCTGCTCAGTAAGAGGTACGGGGCAGGCCAAGGACAGATGCTGCTTGTTTGAGTTTTGTAAACTTTTGAGAGATTTTAAGAAAGAAGCATGAACCAAGACAGGTTGTTTGTATGGAAAATCCCCCTAGAAGCAGCTTGGGTAGACCCCACAAGTTGTGTGGGGTGGTGTCGCAAGGAATCATCAGAGCAGGACAAAGGTTGTTAGCCAGGGCGATGGAGACTCAGATATGGTAGCTGCCTGCATCTGTACCCCAGGTGTAGGGAGGGCCCAACAAAGAAACAGTGGTCTCTGCCAGCACTTTTCTCTGGGACAAAGTTGCACCTCCAGCCCTCGCCCCGAAGCCAGAAAAATCAGTTCCATCTTGTATGTCTTTGGCACCTTTTGAGCTGCTATCCCAGCTCTGGAGCTGAGAGCAAGTGAGGTTGTCAGCACATAAGTCTATATTCCAGCTCTTTAAGAGGAATGTCTGCAACTCCAGCTACTGTCCATCTCACTGAGTCACAATTTTAGCTGGTTTTCACTTCTCTTCCAAGCACTAGAACCCTGGGTTGAGGAGCCTGGTGTGGGGAGGGGACGCATTGCAATTTTGTGGATTGCCATCTGAGATACCCCTCCCGATTTTTAACTGCCACATGGCGGGTGTGGGACCAGCCCATTCCTCATCTCCACTCCTTCTACCCATCTCAAGGTGGCCTCTTCGGTATGTCCTTAGTTGTAGAACTTCTGTTCCTGTAGACTGCAGGTGATTTTCAATGATGGTTGTTCTGTAGTTTAGTTGTAATTTTGATGCAGTCATGAAAAGAGGCCAGCACAGTGTGTACCTACTCCTCAATCTTAACTGGAAATCTCCTGCCCTATATTTTTATATCCCATGTTCATGCATTGAAATTTATTGCATTCTCTAAATAGCACTTTTATTTTGTGGGGGGAGAGGGTAATGTCTTTTAAAAGTAGTTGGTACTCTTTACTTATAATCTCTGAACTACCAGCAAAAAGGCAAACTGCAACCTGATATGTATTTCTTTACGGTTCAGACATATAATTAAAATATCGACCAACTTTTTAGCCATTATAACACATAATTATAAACACTTTCTATGTTGCCAGTCTGTTTAAGTTTATTTTATTTCCATCAATAAAATGTTACTATTTTAACATTAATAATAGTAGGAATTAGAGGTTGTATACAGGAATTTAGGCTTTTAACCAAATTTTGCAAAACAAATATGCTTATATAATGAAAGATGGGTGTGGATTTCTTGCCCTCAGTAGGTTACTGAACCACCTAGAGGATCTACCTTATTTTCCCAGAAACCAGAAATTCTGGAAAGGTAAGTCTGCTGGCAAGTCCTCAGACAAAGTAAGAGTCAGAGCTATGGAAGGTAAATGGCCAAAAGTAGGAAAATGGTCATAACTAGTAGATGCATCAGAGAGTTAAGAGTGAGGGGAAGCTATAAAAAATAGAGCAGCACAGAAATAAACTGAACAAAGATTCATAATAATCTAAGTCTTGTCCTAAATGGACATTAGGTGGGAATATTGGGTTGTCTTAAAGTCAAAACACCAGAGTGAATATTTTTGTATCATGACTACAGTATAACAAAGTAAATATTGGCCCTGTTAATAACATCACTAATAAAGTGTATAGTTATAAAAATTTTATAATCATTTATTTCCTGTCATAAAATATTTAAAAAGTGTCAATTTTTAAAATGATGCATGCAACAATACCTAGTTTTCTAGGCATCATTCAGGATAATCCACCTTACTTATCCATGCCACCAATATTCAAACTACATGATTAGAGATGAAAAGATTATGAGAAGCTACCAAGCTCCAAAGGTACAATTGTTCAATCCAATAGGTAATGATAAAATTATGACTCTTTTTTGTCTACATTCCAAGAAAGCTATGTTACCTTAATAGATATTTAATATATTTGTAAAAGTCTACAGATTTTAAATACTGCATATTTTCAAATTTGTATTTTTCTAATAAAGATATTACAAAAAATATATTAAAAGAAGAATTAATCTTCCACCCTCTAGTATAAAGACCAATATCTAATTACTTTAAAATTAAAGAACATTTATTTTTTTCAGGGTAATTTTTCTGTCTTGTTGGTAAAAGCATAAATGCAGAGCTTCATGTACTAAAATTATAATAATTTTCTGTTGCTATATGTGCCCCATTCCTCATTTATTTATTTTTCTGTCCATTAATAATTCTAGCAGTAACATTTCTCATAAGAAACAAGGAGAAACCAGTTCCTACATCCTTCTTGCCTAGTCCCACCATAGCTCTCAGAATTACAGAGTGTGTTAGGCTTAGAACACTTTTAGTGAAATAATGTATTTTTGTTACTGTATTCTTGATTATTTTTTGAAGCACTTCTATATGCTCTGAGACTCTCAGGGCTAGCTCCAGGAGGTTGAGTGCACTGGCCCCAGTGGTGCCCAGATGTGACAGTAATCCAGGAATTAGTGGGGCTCACTTTTGACTTGGACTCACTTTAAACACTGCATTTGTAGTCTATGGCACTTCTCCTCACAAGTTCTATATCTTACCAAATTTGCTTAGAATATGCATTCATTTGAAAACAACAGAAATCTCAATTCAAACTGGCGTAAATAATAGAATTAAGTATATAAATTTGCATCTCGCATGATCATTACTAGAGCAGATTTCAGAATTGTTTGATTTAGCAGCTGAACAATATCTTCAGGGAACTAGATTGTTTCCATCTTTCCATTATCCACTCCCTAGTGTCAGCTTCAACCAGAGTTCATGGCTCTAAGAGAATTATCAGAAACAATCAGGGCTACCTAGATTTTTGTTTAAGACCAGTGAGAGAAGTTGACTTGTTACCATTTAAGAATAAGGAAGAACTTTCCCTGATGCCTTCAGAAACTTCTTGCATCTGTACTTAGCCCTATATGTGGATTCTCTCATTTAATTTTCACAATTCTATTAAATAGGTACTAATCTTACTGCCATTTTGCAAATGAGGAAGTTGAGGGGAAAAGAGATTAAAGTACCTTGTTCCAGATCACCCAGCCAGGAGTGAAATGGGCAGTCTCATCATCAAAAACACAGTAAATGGAGATGGGTACTTACATACAGATTGAAACTAAAGAAATGTACTTTCTTTGAGAATTAATGTCATAAAATTAGGTACAACAGTTGTACTTAGCTATATTTTAGATGAAATAAAGGTTTTGTGGGACCACCTTAGGATTCTAAGGATTCTTTCTAAAAATCATTTATATGGTGAAGCACATTCTTGTTTCAAAAAGACTAATTGAAAAAATAAAAATTTAGAATACACAACTCAATCAAAAAATTAAAAGAGCCTGCTTTATAGTTGGGTACTAGGCCAAAGGTAGCATAGAATAAAGTATGATGTCAGAGGTTTAAAATCAAAGATTAAGTTTTAAAAAAATCAAATTTCCTTCAAGGCAACTTAGACTTCAAGAAGTAACCTGGGCGGTTGCTGGTCACATTTTGAAGAATTAGTGATTATTTGATGATAACAATGGGGAAAAATTATTAACTTTCTTTAATCTATAATGTTTCTCAGTAGTGTTGATATAAATTCTAGGTCTAAGATGGAGCTGCCTTGCTCATAGTGTCACATGAGCAAACTGAAACTTAGATAATTTTTGTGTCCCTATAAATGCTTTACTTGACCAGAAAAGTAGTACAGTCCTCCCTTTGTATCCTGAGAGGGATTGGTTCCAGAACCCCCCACAGATACCCAAATCCATGGATGCTCAAGTCCCTCATTGAAAATGGTGTAGTATTTTCATAACCTATATTTGCATATAGGCTACAGCAGGGTATACCTACACATCACTTCATTGAAGTAGATTCATTGTAGTGCTCGTTATATGGCAAGTTTTGCTTTTGAGAACTTTCTAGGGTTTATTTATATGTACACACACACACACACACACACACACACATTTTTGATTTACGATTAGTTAAATCTGTGGATAGGAAACCAGTGGATATGGAGGGCCAACTATATATCCAGTCAGTCAATCCCCAAACACCAAGTTAACTGTGGGCTCTCTACTTATTTCTTTGTTTCTTCTCACCTTAAACAAGGTTGACTATGTGGCCCCAGCCAATCAGAAGTTTTAATTCATCCCTTCTTTGTTCTTTATTCTTTATCTGCTGCACTTGACAGTTCTCTGAAAGTAGACTTTCCACTTCAAGTAGCATTAAATAAGGTTTGTATCATCTAAATTGTCTTAATTTTTTTTTAACAGTAGAAATAAGTAAATAGATATGAAGAGAGTGGGATATATACAGAGTGAAAAACAAAACCAACAACGAAATGGATTAGAAAAAAAATGGTGGTAGTACAATAAAAAACAACTTAAGAATGAAATAAAAAAGCAATAGTTACAGTTACGCAATCTGAAAGACTGACCCAAGTAGTAAATTATATGACGACTTTAATAGCAAAAACATTATTTTTCCATAGATATTTTATCCACCTGGAAGTTTGATGGGATATATAGCATGAAGCAGAAATCTGCGAGAACCAAAATGGTAAGATTAAAATATGTGTAAGGTTTTCCCAGCAATTGCTTCTTGGAGAAAGGGATAAATTTCAGAAGTTTTCTGAAGAGAAGAGTAAATTTAGCCAAGTAAGATAAAAGAAAAATGATCAAAGGTCATCCCTGATTTGTTTGCTTGAAAACAGTAACAATAATGGGTGGGAAATAAGGAAGTGAGAAGAATCTCCCCCACCCTTTCTTTTTTTCATTTATGGACAGTCAAAACCACAATCTTGTTCCTATAACAGCTGACAGAAAAAGAAGTCAAATCTGTAAGGGTAGAATTAAATGTGGGCCATATACAATTATGATGAAAGCAAATCAAATGATAGAAAATTACAAGCTTCCATTTAAAAGATTTGGTTTAAAACTTTCTGTTTAAAAGATCAACTGTCATGAAATAAACATCCAGATTAGAGAATAAAAGGAATAGTAGAGATGACAAAAACAACAAAAAATAAAGAAAAAAAGAGAAAGGTAGTAGGAAAGAGCTTTAAAACTGTGTCACGATTGAAGCCAGATATTTTAAATCAGAATAGTTGAAATTACTATTTATTAAACTTGGTATTAAAGACCTTTTTGTAACAACACAATATCTAAGGTAAATAGTAGATTTAAAAGTTTCTATCACTATACTAGTTGCCATTAAAAAACAATTTTTTCTATCTTGTTTGATAAAACTTTCCTTTGAAAAGAAAGAAAGACATTATACCTTTTTCTTTTCCAGACTAATAGATTCTATGTTTATGTCGATCAAATCACAGAAGTTATCAAAGTTTTCTGCAAGTTACTTCTTAATTTATGAATTCTGGATTATGTTAAATCTTGTCATCTTAAATAAAAATTTCGAAGATTAGACAAATATTCTCTCATTTCAGATTGGAAGCAATCTACTAAATTGCTTAAAAAATGTTTTATAGGAGAATGGAAAGTTAGTTTTGTGGTGTTTTATGGATTTAGCTCTTTTTGGTAAACTTTACTAGATTGATGGAGGAAAAAAACACTGACAATACCTCTGACAATGATTATGGATTTGATATGCTATATTTGTTGAATAGTCCAATATTCTACACAAGTTAACAGAAGCCCAGAATGTAATATCCCCAGAGTACTGCTTCGGTGATTTTTTTCATATGAAGATTTTATGAACTTGGAAGTAAAACTGATATTATTGTCATTTTGTCTCCTCTAGTATAAAAAATTGTGGGAAAAAAATCAGAAAACACAATTTAGAATGTAGTGTTATTATAGATAAAATTTGCAAGAATATCAATCCTAAATATTCAAATTAAGATAATCAGTTACTTGTTTATAATAGTAACAATGATAACTTTAAAAATGAGTTCATCCTTTTACATTTTCCCATTTGCCCTCATAATTTATTATCTTACTTATTTTATAGGTAGGAAGCTAAAGTGTCAAATGACTTGTTCAAGGTCATTCATGCATTTTCAGATTGAACAAATTATGTTTTTTGCAAAATGATTACTCAGGGTTTATAATTAAAAGCACTCCTCAATGGATATGAAAGTCCATAGAATGATTACATATACATATACATAGTTCTTGCACAAATAATTGTCATCTCACCAGAGTGGCTTACTCTGGCAGCAAGATAAGTGAGAGCCAGTTTCAACTGTAATTTTAATGGCATGCTCCTGTGTCTATGTATAGTGGCATCTCCTAAATTAATGGAAGGTGACACTATTTTATCAGTTAGTGCCTTGGAATTCCAGAATATTCTGTCTTGCCATTCTGAGGTGAGGATGGGGGAGTATCTTAGTTCTTTGCATAGAAATTCTTCATTAATTAGAGCTAATGGTTAACATTGATTCTTGTAAAACTTTAGGACATCTACATTTGCTTTGCTTCTCAAAATAGTCACAATTTTTCGTAATTTTGCTTTTCATTTTAACATACTTGTCATTCAACATATTGTTATTGATGCAGTAATTACACATCTAAAGAAATATTCAAATATATGGGCACTGAAATGTCTTCATATGCTCATCAGAGCATGTTTAATAATTCAAAAAAAAAAAAACCTAAATGTGTTACAATAGAAAGTGGTTAAATAAATTGTGGAGCTCTAAACCATGAAATATCATTGCATCATTAAAAATGATTTAAAAATACTTTTTCAATATGTAAAAATTCTTAGACTGCAATATTATAAGTGAAAACCAGGTCTCCAAAGTGAATATATATGAGTTAAACCATGGTAAAACTTGTGTGCATAGATAAAATACTAGAGACACACTCAATGTTAATAGTAGTTTGTTTTGAGTTATAGGAATTGTGAATGATCATAATTTTCATCTCTGTACCTATCTGAATTTCCAAATTGCATCTAATGGACAGTCATTTTATTTATAATCAGAAACATATACTACTTTTTGAAAATAACTATTGCTCTTGATCTAAGCTTTTAAAAAGGAAATCAGAATTTTTTTTCCACTGGAATACAGAACCAGTCATTTCAGTGACTATACATAATTTCAGTTCCCCCTCAATGTGGAAGATGAGAGGCAATATCAAAGAAAGCCACAATTATTGTTATTTTCTATAAGATTATTTAATACTCTAATGCTTCTTGAGCACTTTCAAAACACACATGTCTTCATAAAGTCTGAAACACAGCATGACTGATATACAAAAAAATAAAATAAAATATATGTAACATCTAAAGAATGCAGAGCTCATGCTCTCCTTATAGTTTACTTTACAATATGAGTTTTGTTTCAAGGACATAAAGCAGAAACTTCTATTTTTAAATTAACATAAAATGTAAATGATTTTGATTTTTTTTTAGAAGAAAAGTCAATGTCTAGAAAACATGATACATAATTATATACAAGAAATTGAGTAAAAATTTATATTCTTTCCTTCAAAGAGAGAAAAATTTTATATTAATGTGAATGCATTATGAATGTCAACTTAACATTCCTCCACTGCTATATTAGTTCTTTAATGCTGCCTAACAAATTGTCATGTACTTAGTGGCTTAAAACAGAAATTTCTCTCACAGTTCTGGAGGCTGGAAGTTTGAAATCGAGTTGTCAGCAGGGTCACATTCCTTAAGGCTCTAAAGAAGGCTCTAGAGAAGAATCCTTTCTTGTTTCTAACTAGGCTTTCGTGGTTGCCTGCAATCCTTGGAACAATCCTTGGAGTTCCCTGGCTTACAATTTCATCACTCCAATTTCTGCCTTTATTTTCACACGGCTGTTTTCCCTCTGAGTCTGTCTATGTCCAAATTTCCCTCTTCTAGCCTATTCATTCTAATTTAATATAACCTCATCTTAACTTGATTACACCTGCAAAGACCCTATTTCCCAATAAGGTCACATTCATGGGTGCCAGGGATTATGGAGACACAAATGAAACCACAAATGAAACTCTCTCTCCCTCCTGACTTTCCTTCCTTCTTTTCCTCCCTTTCCTTCCTCTTTTACCTTCTTCATTTCCCTTCCTTCCTTCCGCAAATGAAACACTTTCTTCTCTTGTTGTCCTTGAAACTTCAGTCTGTCAGACATATTTACACTTCATTGGCTAGTCCTCTGTCTTCATGCTGAAGCTTCCTTTTCTGTTCAACCTTTAAGATTTGCTGGGCCCAGAACCTGATCCTAAGCCTCCCGTCTTTAGAATCCTTAACATTTTCTGTAGGCAATCTTATCTATTTCCAGGCTCTGCATACCATATATAAAATCTTGTATTTTGGAATTCCTTGAGACTGGGTATCAGGCCATTTTACTATGCATTGCTATGCACTAATTCTTGGATGATTCTCTTAATTTCAGGCTTTCAAACATTATTTACCAGCAGAAAACTCTTACACTAATCCATCTTCCCTTTGTTTCCTGAGTTCCAATGCCTACTAAGCATCTTCATTTGGTGTCCCACAAGTATCTCATAATAAACATGTTCAAAATTCAGTGTAAAGTGCTCTTTCTACCGTTTCTAAGAGATTTCCTCCTTTAGTATTTCTCATCTTAGAAATGGCGCTAAGCTCCCCTCAGTTGCTGGTGGTAGGACTTGACCTCAGTTAGTTTGGATGTTAACCCTATTTCCCCTTGTTTGCTTCTGAATCTTGATGGAGAAAAAGAACCTCCAAGAAACCTAAAAATAGGGACCAAAGGGTTGGAGAAGTGGAGAGTAATAGGAGAGAAGGGAAGAATGTCTTAAGAAGACATTCAGCAGCTGTTTTAAATATTTCTCAATTCTTTTTCAGAAAGTAAGACTGATTTAGGTCCTTGAGAGCAGAGGTAATTTTGTTGCTCAATTTATTTGTTTCTATTATTTTTTAATTTGAATGAAAGCATAATTGAATGTTGATAGGAAGAACCCAGTAGAGCCATCAGAGATTGATATAAACGAGGCAGGATACTTGATGGAACAAAAATCCTAAGAATGAAGTTTAGGGTGGAATCCAAGTACATGTGATAGATTTGACCCGAGGTAGAAAGACTTGCACCTCTGAGATTGAAAATAAAGAACTTTTCTCCTGAAATAATTGCAGGTTCAGACGACTTTGTGGATTAAGTGATGGGAAAATAAGTAACTTTCTGACATCTTTTGTTTTTGATGGGAACTGTGAGGGAAGGTCACTCACTGAAAGTGACTGTTAAGGAGTGGGGCATGATGTTTGTGGGGAGTAAAGAATGTGTGAAATATTTTCCTGAAAGACTGAAAGAATGAACTGATTAGAGAAACACGTGGGAGTATCTGGCAAATTTGGGGACCAAATTGTAATTGGTAATCATGTATTCAGAGTAGTATCAATGTGCATGTTTATTTAGTTTACTACTCTGATGTAAACTGATAATATACTGTGTAGATATTTTAAGGAAGTTGGACAGGTGCCTGTCACTTAGCACAGCCAGCTAGAGGCTACCAAGGAACACTAAAAAGTGACATTAATCTTAGTGAATCCACCACAGATTGGAGGCTAGATTGCTGCTTTGCAGGATCAGTACTTTTATCAATCAGCCTCTGAAAGGTCATACTTCTTTTAGAAGCAAACCTATGTTACTCAGATTCACAAGATATCATGTGTAAGACAGAATCACAATTTATTATTTACAATGATTACTAGACTTGATATGCTCACATTGGCATGATTTCCACTCTTCTTTTATGTCTGGAATACCAGATTATAATTTAGCAGCTCGATGAACATGAAATTATAGAAAAGAAAATTTGGTGAATCATATACTAGGTGACATGGAATATACAACTAACCTTGACAATAGGTGTACTTTTGGCATAAGGACAGAGAAGCCACATGAATTGAGCTAGAACATCCTATCTAAAAGCAGCAATGACTTGTGCATAGTCAGTATATGCCTTCCACCTCATCTCTTTTTCAGACTTCCTAGCTTGTTCACCCTCCTTACGCAGTTTTTCTTTAGGGTTACTTTGGCCTGGGAACCATTATAGAACACTAAGTGACTTTGCATATCTCTGCTTTATTTCATTATGGACAGATTCATAACTAACTCCCACATGACAATCTTAATTTTTATCTTTTCCGTGTTCTTGAAATATAGATTGCCAAAGCAGATCAGTCATATCTGTACTGTAACAAAATTAGTTTATGTTTCAGGTAATTAATAAGCACAATTAAGAAATGTCAAAAATTCTCAGTTTCCCCTCATTTTATACCTATTTATTTTTATTTCGTGACCAATTAATGAGAAGAGGGTAAAAGAGATAATCTTAAAATTTACAAGTTATAAATGAAGATTAAGTTAAGTTGTTTTCCATCACATTTATCAGCAACTTCTAGAGAAAAACTTACAAATAACTTACTGTTAATTAGCTTGGTTTACACAAAGTAAACACACAGTACTTTTAACTATAGCTGTGATAGTTTAAGAATGAATTGTGACTATACAGCATTCCACTGTGGGACTAAAATGCTGAGTAAAGAAATCTTGAATCCTCTTCTTCCAGTTTCTTAAACTAGTTCTACCTAAAAGATTTTCAAAAATCCACTTTAAGAAATTTGGTAGCCATAGGGACATATTAAAACAGAAATCACTAATCTTATCAGGGACACAAATATTTCTGAGTCTTCTGCAGAAGCCAAACGGTATTTCTATTTCTTTTAGTCTTATAATCTTGCTCTATTTTTTTAATCTATCCAGATTTTCCTATGCTCCAATTATTTCTTTCCTAGATAAATGCTAAAAAACTGTTAAACTTAAATAATCCTCTAAATATTCTAGAGGTAACCAAGAGACCTAATTTCTGATCTACAAGGCCATTGCTGCAGATCAGGCCAGAAGAAGCCAGAGCTGAAGCCCCATTTCCACCAGTGACCTCAATGTCAAATATTTGCACTTTGCTAACTTAAGGACAAAAATAAATTATAGTAATAATAAAGATAATAATGATGCTACTTTTTGAGAGCTTGTTTAGAGGTTCTAGCAGGGGAGTGCAGCTACTCATATACCCTTGACTGAAGAATTTTCCTCTCCTCTATTGGGGAAGGTCATCCTCTTTGACCGAGCTCACAACTTTGGGAGGGACACACATGGAGCACTGAGGGAGGAAGGGGACACCTGCCTAGCTAGCCAGGTCAGTAGAATCAACCCTGGTGATCAATGGGGTGACAGATGTCACGGCTAGATTGCCGTCACATCCAATGATGCTACTTTTTATTGAGCAGCTATGAACCAGGAACTTTATTTGCATTGTTTTATTTAATCCTATTTAATTCTTGAAGCAAACCTTTCTGGGATTGAATTGCAGGATAGGCCCTACACTAGCCAAAGGCCTTGTTAGCATGACTCCCAGACACTTCTGAGGAAATTTTCATTATTCTAACTCCTAACCTAGGAGTTCTTGAATCTACTTGGACGAGGTTCTGTTCACCTGGGAAGAATGATAATAAATTACAAGAAGTTCATTCAAGCCTGACTAATATCATGCATTAAATAATTCTGGGATTGATGAGGGAAATCTGGCTCAGGTAAAAAATGTTTCCAACATGCCTTTAAGCAAGGCTATCTGCAGAATAACATTAGTCTTATATATGTAAGGCCACATCTGTAAGAAAACCCTTAGGCCTCCTGAAGTTCTAATGTTACTTCATTCTCTCACTGTATTATTAACCCCAAGTATGTATCCTACAACCAATTCCAGCACCATGAAATTGTCTCCCATTCTACCTCCAAGGCAAGACATCTCCCTCCACCCGTATGATGCTTATTTGCCAGGTATCTTCACTGTACTGACTTCCTACTATATCCTTTAGATGAGAAAAAGCTCTAATTCGGTCTTGCCAGTAACCTGAGACTACTTTTAACATATGTGGATAGAGTGGTTACACAGCATTACTATCCCTCTTTATTAATTCAAGAAAAAAAAAACTGGAAGGCAACATGGTTGAGTAAAGTTACAGTGGCATCTAGCATTCAAACAAAGGTAGGTCTTGATGTTTAAATACTATCATTCTAAATTTCAATATGACCCTAGCGTGATATGACGTTGGCCCCTTTCTCTCTACTGAAGGATTACTCTATGTATAACTTCACACCCTACAGTCATACTCATAGCCCTAAAGCAATGGTTCTCAACCAGGGAAAATTTTACTCCCAGAGCACATTTGGTAATATCTTTAGATATTTTTGATTGTTAAGATGGGATGCTGCTAGAAACTAGTGGGTCAAGACAAGGGATGTTGCTAAACATCCTGCAATACACAGGACAGTCTCTTACAACAAATAATTATCTAATATAAAATATCAATTATGTTAATGTTGAGCTACTCTGCCTTAAAGCTTTTTAGTCTTCTGTAAAATAATGTCAAGGTTGAGATACTCTGCCCTAAAGATTTTTGGTCTTCTTTACAACACTTTGAATATTTGTGAGGCAGGTGTGCTTTATATTTGACTACTCCCCCGCTTCCCATCTGGATATTTCTGCCAGATGTGCTGTTCTTTCCCCCTATATTGATCTCTCTGGAACAATAGGATGATGCTTATTTAAAATGATTCAGGTATGGGATGTTTATTTTTTAGCATTTATTTATCCAAATATTTTTAAAGTGACCACAATAAATAATTGTATGATTACAAATATGTTTTCCAAAATCCTCCAAAAATACATGGGAGAAAATAGATAATTCTAATGCAGCACATTTTTTTTTTCAGTTTATACTCTGAGGCTCTTCCTCTATTCCAAACATATAACAATAATGAGTAACATGTAAACAACATTAAAAATGCATTACTGTGCTTAAAATAAGATTAATGCTTTCATAGATCAGAAATGAGAGAAAAACGTAGAGACAAGTGAACTGTTTTCTAATGAGTACAGAAATAAGCAGAAGTAAAGAAGAATTCTACCCTGCAGAAAAAAGGATTAAAAAGTATTCTGCCCCAATAACAACAGCAACAAATAACACAAATAAATAACTTGATTAAAAAAATAAGCAAAGGACTTGAATAGATATTTCTCCAAAGAAGATACATAAATGACCAATAATCACATGAAAAGATTCTCATTATCACTACTCACTAGGGAAATGAAAATCAAAACTATAAGGTTATGATTAGATACCACCTCACACCCATAATTAGATGACGATTATAAAAATGAAAACAGAAAATAACAAATGTTGGCAAGGATGTGAAGAAATTAGAATCTTTGTACATTGCTGGTGGGACTATCTAATAGTACAGCCACTGTGGAAAACAGTACAGTGGTTCCCCCCTAAAATTAACATAAAATTATTGAGTGATTTAGCAATTCCTCTTCTGGGTATATATCCCAAAAAATTGAAAGTGAAGACTTTAACAGATAATTATACATATATGTTCATACTATTCATAATAGTCAAAAGGTGGAAGCAACCCAAGTGTCTATCAATAGATGAATAAACAAAGTGTGTTGTATACATACAATAGAATATTATTTAGCCTTGCAAAAGAAGTAAATTCTAACATAAGCTACAACATGGATAAATCTTGAAACATAATACAAAGTAAAATATGGCAGTTACAAAAGGACAAATATTGTATAATTCTACTTATATGAAGTACCTATAATAGTCAAGTTCATAGACATTAAGTAGAATGGTGGTGGCCAAGGGCTGGGGAGAAGATTGAATAGGGAGATATTGTTTAGTGGGTACAGAGTTTTAGTTTGGGAAAATTAAAAAATTCTGATGATGGATTGTGGTGATGATTTCACTACAGTGTGAACATACTTAATGCCACTGAAGTGTACACATAAAAATGGTTAAAATGGTATGTTTTATGTATATTTTGCCACAAAAGAAGTCCTAGTCCAAACCAAAATGTCTATCAACACTTAAGTGGATAAATAAATTGTAGCATATTCATACAATGAATATAACAAAACTACAATACAACAGCTTGAACAGATTTAAGACATAATATTGAATTAAAGAAGCCAAAGAATGCATACTGTAGGATTCCATTTATATAAAATATAACTTTATATAAAGCTAATATATGGTTATAGAAATCAAAAGAGTGTTTATGTTTGTGGGGAACAGTAACTGGAAAGGGGCTCTAGGGAAACTCGCAGGGGCTGGAAAAGAGCTACATCTTGATCTGTATGGTACTTACAGGGTATGTACATATGTGTACTTTATTGTTTATGTTATACCTAAATTTAACTAGGAAAAAAAAAAAAAACCACCATGCAAGGTCAAGGACCTAAATCAGTCTTACTTTCTGAAAAAGAATTGAGAAATATTTAATACTTATAAAAAGTTTGGAAACAACTGCAACTGACTTTGCCTGATGCTATAGTTTAAATACATCTTCTGGCATGAGGAGGCAAGGATGAAGCTAGTACACAAAGATGTAAGAGGAAGTAGATACTACTACCAGTGGGTGAAAGCATTCCACTAGCTTGGTGCTAAACATTGTTCCTAATATCACTGGAGTGGTTGCCCTAGCTCGTGTGTGTGTGTGTGTGTGTGTGTGTGTGTGTGTGTGTGTGTGTGTGTGTGTGTTTAATGAGGGCTATAATTTAAAACTTAATGTGTTTTTGCCATTCTGAGTAATGACCTCCCACCGTCCACCCTAGGATTCCTTTTGCAAAGAGTTGGCATGGGGTTAGAATTTATTATGGAAGATTACCATGAGAAAGAGATAATAGCTCTTATAACTCAAAATAGTTTTATACATATGATTCAAACTAAACTTGAAAAGATTAATAAAATGGATGTACAATGACTTCTGATATTTTAATATTTAATGCTAAAATGTCATTTTGAATATATGTCACTTTTCCCCCCAAGATATGAGCCTACCAAAATTGTGAAGCTAAGCCCCATGGGATACAGGTAAAAGATTAAGAATTTATAGTCAGATGGTATGAGGTAAGTTTAAAGTAACCTAGAGATAGTAATCGCCTTATGTTATCTTCATTAGCCTCTAATGCTTTCTACTATTTCTTCTTTTTTTGTGGCAATGGTATCTTTGGGCCGCCTTTTGGGGGGCCAACAATATGAAAAGCAATTCACAATAAGGTATTCTGCTTCCTAAGAGAAATTGAAAAGGGTAGCATTAAATATTTGTAGTAAGCCTATAATTTCAAATTTTCAAAATTCGGAAGGAAAAAAATTTAAATATTCGAATAATTATTAGTTTATATGCCACATCAGAATTTAATAGCTAGAATCTGTGAGATTACCAGATTTTTCTAAAATGCATATTAGAAAATGTTTTAACATATTTAAATTGGGATGCATCTTATAATTCTCATATTTTATGATCATGGTCAGAAAATTAGCCACCATTATCTGGTTGCGTAAAAACCTTCAAGAAAACAGCAACATCAAAATGTATTGACTCAACGAAATATGGTAATTCACAGTGGCACATAAAGTGCTGACTGTGAGAAGTGCTGAGAGTAGAGTGAAGAAACAGACAGACAAACCTCTGTTTCTCATGGTGTTTACAATCTGTTGGAGGAAAGTTATTAAACAGGTATTAAAATAAAGTATAATCAATGATATAATATGAAAAATACATACTAAACCTTATTCTAGATGAATCTGTGAGGATGTTTTTGGCTAAAATTTACATTTAAACTGGTGGACTTTAAACAAAGCAGATTGCCTTCCACAATGTGGTGGGCCTCATCCAATCAGTCAAAGTACAGAGTAGAACAAAAAACTGACCTCCTCTGAGTAAGAGGAAAGTCCGTAGTAGACAACCTTTATACCTGAACTGAACTATAGGCTCTTCTTGGGTCTCCAGCCTTCTGGCCTACCCTGCCAGAAGATTTTGGACTTGCCAGCCTCCATAATTGCATGAGCCAATTCCTTAAGTAAATCTTTTTCTTTCTCTGTATACACATACTATTGATTCTATTTCTCTGGAAAACCCTGACTGATATAGCAACTTATTCCCTAGGTCAGGTATTTTTATTTCTATCAAATACTATGCTGCGTTTTATAAAAAATATATGGTAATACTTCCATATTTCCATTCTAAAATTTAAACTATAGATAATACAACCTACTAAAACAAATGATTAATAAAAATCAATATAATACTATAACTATAATAAGAAGTAAAAATAAAAGAAAATATACACATAATATTTTCATCATGCAAATGCTCAGGCTTGATGACCCTAAAAGATATAATTAAGTAGCCAAATGCTTTCAATGATTTATAACAAATGAATTTGGCTGTAAGATAAATAAAAAGACCAAAAGTTATTCTCTACCTAAAGTATCAGTAAATGAAGAGTTCAAAGTTTTGAGTGGACACTAAAGTAAAAACTACAGTTAGTAAAAGAAAGAGCTATTGTTCTATGATAAGGAAAGAGGTAAAAAACTTTAACTGAAGTAATCATCATGTTTTAAGTCAAAGTGTACATTACTGAAAAGACAGAAATGAAAAAATATGCTACTCTCATAAGTGAGTTGGGTCATATTTGTATATATATGTCATCATATAAAATACATCTTTACCTAAAAGTGCACTAATTGCTTCTAGTATTTAATGAGAGCTTAGAGACCAAATTGTTGATAGGCAACTGGGAATAGAGAATAAATTAGAAAAAAAACCACTAATTCAATAAAAATTTCAATGAACAATTTCACAGCACATATTTCTTATTATAATACTATAAAATATTTAAAATGTAAGATAAAATATTTTATATTTATTAATAATATTTGAATTTCATATACCTCCATTAATTTAATAAGATTTGATTCTATGTATGTTTAAAGAAGAGTCTCAAATCTCTGCTATATATTTGAATATGAAAGCTCTAAAGGCAAATTGTTATTTAGGGACAAGTATGGTTGTTAACTTAAATATCAGTAATGATGATACTATTGGTTGCATTACTATCTGAAATAAAAAAAAACCTCTTGAAAAGTTAAGAACAAAACAGGCATATTTCTGAAAAATTCAGAATCTATCGAAAAGGAAATTATTGACCTTACTGGAATTGACTACAACAGGGCATTCAAGAATTATGGGAAATCGAAGATTTTGTTAGGACTGTCCTGTGCATTGCAAGAATCCGAGACTCTTTGGCCTCTGTCCTCTAAATGTCAGTTAACTCTCTCTAGTCATTGTGACAACCAAAAAGCCCCCATATTTTCCCAAATGCCCCCTAAAGAGGTAGCAATACCCAGGTTAAGAACTAGAATCTCTAAGCAAAGGACTCACAAGCCATTACTCCCATGCCAGACCTATCTCCAGCTGTCTACTCTACACAGCCACTTGGATGAATAATCAGCATCTCAAATTTAAGAATGACCAAACCTGTCTGCATATCTCTCCACCTACGCCTACTTTTCTTCCTCCAACATTACCCATCTCAGTTAACAGAAACTTTATTATTCTCTGTGGCTCATGTTTAAACTTTGTTTTCTTTCCCTCACACTCCACATTCGATCCAATATTGTTTGCTCTATTTACAGAATTTATTTAGAAAGTAATCTCTGTCACCACTCATAATAATACTATTCTCATCCAATCCACCATCATCACTCACCTGGATAATTGCAATGGTTCCCTTGATTTTACTATTATCTTGGCAGTCGGGGTTCTTCTATAATCACAGGAGTCAGGCCAAGTTATTCCTTTGCTGAAAAGACCCTCTAGCAGCTTATCATTTTCCTCAAAGTAAAGGCAATATCCTTTAGGGATCTATAAAATCAGCCCCTCCCCTCCCTGTATGACCTCATCTTAGACTACTCTCCACCCAGCTCATTCCTTTTTAGACACAATGACTACTTTGCTCTTCCTTGATCATGCTGAACAAGTTCCTGCCTCAGGGCCTGTGCATTTCCATTCTTATTTCTTAGATTCACTTCCTCAGATGACCTCATAGTTAATTCCCTCATTTCCTGCACGTATTTACTTAAACAGCACCTTGTCAATCCTTTCTTCATTACCTTATGTAAAATAGCAATCACTTTCTCACTATAGTCCTTCCCATTTCCCTTGCAAATGTCTGTATATATATATGTAAGAATACACACACACACACACACACACACACACACACACACACATACACACAGATAGATAGAGATTTTAAGGAATTGACTTATGTGGTTTTGGGGGCCGGTAAATCCAAAATCTGTGGGATAGGCCAGCAGGTTAGAGACTCAGGGCAGAGTGGTTGTAATCATGAATCTAAAGGCAATGTTGAAGCAGAATTTCTTCTTCAGGAGACCTCAATCTTTTCTTTCAAGGCCTTCAACTAATTGGATGAGGCCCACCCACATCATGGTGCTAATATGCTTTATTCAAAGTCTACTAATTTAAGAGTTAATCATACCTTAAAAATACCTTCATAGAAACATCTAGACTGGTGTTTGACCAAAAATTGAGAAGCATGGCCTAGCCAAATAGACCCATAAAAATTAACCATCATGCCTCTATTCTTCTTTATGTTTCCCCTTAGCACTTATCATTACTCGATTTTCTATCATTGTTATTTGTTTATTGACTGTCTTTCTCTACTAACATGTAAGCTGCTTTAGGATAAGGACTTCATCTATTTGTTTATTGATGTGTACCCAGAGTGGAGAACAGTGCCTGACACATAGTAGGTACTCATGAATAACTGAATATACAACTTCACTGAAACTACTTGACTACAGTTATCAACAACTATCATGTGGTACAACAGAGGAAAAAAAAACGGTCGAAGCCTATACAATTTTAAAATTCCCAATGAATAAAGATTATGTAAGGGCTTTATCTTTTATAAGTTGGTTTATATAAGTTTCTCTCTATACAAAGCACATTTAATTTTTATCCCAGGTTATGGACTCAATAAACAAGTTCCCCTGTGGGATTTACAGAGGGGAAAAAAAAAAAAGAAAAAACTCTTTTAATGTGATAGAGAATCCTGAATTCTACAGATTCTATTATATACAATAAAAAAGCTGGTGGATAAAAAAAATAAACAACATATCTTATAAAAAAAAAAAGGCTTATTTTTTTCTAGGTGTCCTATGTATCACATTACTATTCAGTAAAATTTCCTGTGTGAAGAAATCACAAGAAAATTAAATTTCCCATTCAGAGAAAGAAAACAAATTAATTAAAATGTCAACTTCTTTTGCATGAATAAGATTTTGGTTTTATTTTCTTCCAAGTAAATGCAAACTAACTCTGTTTGCATACTTGGGTATATTCAACATTCTCTTTGTGTCTTGTATTTTCTGAAGCACAATAGTCTAGGGCAGCAGTTCAATGCTAACATTCTTATAAGTACGTCCTACCAGCAAAGTGAGAACCCCTTTTTCTCAATAATTTAAGCAGAATCAAGTCAAAAATGTATTGCTGACCCATTCATTGTTTCTAGAAAGATGGAATATGATGATCGTTCAGTTTGGGCTGCATGTCCATTCCTGGAATGGAGAGAAGAGAGTGCTGGAGAAGGGAGAGTGAGAAAAAATGAGACATAGGATCGGGCTAATAACCTAAATGATGAGTAAGTGTGGGAAAAAGGGAGTTTCAAAGGAATATCAAAGTGTCCTGGGTAGATAAAGGGAAAGGGCGGGTGAAAATAACCAGATGGTTACTACATTAATTTTATACTGCTTCACACTTGCTTAGAAAGAGCAAATGATTGAAAAGGGGCTGGAAAGAAAGAAGAAAAAGAAAAATGATGAGAAGGAAAACCTAGACTTCCAAGTACTAATGGGTGGGAACTGTCAGAGAAAGTAGGTTAATCATCTCAGAAACAAGAATGAGAGTTAAGTCCCCACAGGAACTACTTTCTATTTCCAGTGATTATCAGGACTTCAGTAGTGGAAATGAATGTTAGCCAAATTATTTGAGCTCCTTACAAACTGAAACTTTCCAGATTATGTGGATTATGGCTTCCAGTTTTATGGCCCAGAGCGTATTTCTATAATTTCTTGTACTGTTTAGGTAAAACTTAAGCAATAGTCATCTTATGTCTCCCATAACGTGATGAGAAGAAAGACTGATTTAATTGGGCACCTGCAAATTGCCATACCCTATGTTACACTTCCGTACATGTAATCTGGATGTACATGTAATCTGGATGAATAATAGGCATTCACTGGAAAAGGTTGGAAAATACAGTAAAACAGAGTCATCTAGGAGGTAAATATGTTCAGTTAGTTGTATCATTTAGTAATTAAGGCCATGCATCTTTTTTCTGCAGGCTGACTAAATTGATCTTACAGACGTCATTGGCTTTAGGCTGCTTGCAGATCTTCATGCTAACCTGTCTTTTAAACTTTCATGTTCTATTTTTTAAAAATATATTCCTTTTTTCTGAATTTGAACCCACTGCTCTACTGGTCTATATGTGTCTATATAGCTCTCACACATACTTACCCAAGTACTCCCTGAATTTGGTAGAGAATATTACAATGAGAAGAGAATGGGGAGGTCTAATAATGAAAGAATCTCAGTTTTCCAGATGACAGAAATTTTCTACTAGATCTCCTTGAAAGTCTCAACAAGTCATAAAAGAAAAATAAAAATGCATTTTTCTTAATATACTATCAAAGCCCTGTTTCATTTTGGAATATGTTTAAAAACTAGAAATATTAGTAACTAGAAATATTTTATAGTTAAATTTTAACAGCATTTTTATGGTACTTTGGAAACAAAACCAAATATTTGTGTCATATGTGGTATACATATAAAATTTTATGAGTTTTTTTATAGAGTTAATTATTTTTAAAATTAGAAAAGTTTTAAGAATCCACACATTTTAGTGGTTACTCAGATAAACATCAAAATTAAATATAAGATCATTAAAAATTGAAAACTTTTATTTTATATATACATATTTAATGAGGGAGAAGCTAAGCAATTACCTTGAGTACAAACTCATAGTTGATAGTGACTTTTTAAAAAGAAGAAGAAAAGTGTTGATAGAACAAATGGTTTGTTTGCATACGATCAAAGTATTTTTGTCTGACTCTATTACCAGGCATATAACTTGGGCAAACCACTTACTTCCAGGGACCTCATTTTCTCATGAGAAACTTGGATTATATAATTTCTGTGCATCTCTGGAACTCTAACATTCTAATATCCTAAAAATGAGAATTTCTTTTATTTAATTTGCCTCCAGACAGAATAGGACTAAATAGGTATGAACAGATAGATATGTATCATATTAAAAAAAAAAACAAAGCAAGTTCATAAAAAGAGAAAATTTTCTCCTGAACTTCTGGTTATTTTTGTAATCTTGAAGTTGCTCCCTGCATAAGGGAACAGTTATGGAATTAATAGATTGTAGACAAATTTCATGCTTGGAAGCATGTCCCCTCATCTTGGTACGCCAAAATTTAAACTACACAAATTCTGAATATAGTTTGACTTCTTCTCAGAGCCACCTGAAAACAAACCAATGTCTAGAGAAGTAATGGCATTCTTCATCTTTCAGAGTTTCAGCAAGATTTTTTAACTTTTCTTTTTTTTTTTTTTTTTTTTTTTTTTTTCTGAAGGGGGTATTACAGTAGTCCTGAAGTATATATAAAACTCAAGAAACTTTCTCCTTTCTTCAGGATTGTTCAAGCTTACACTGACAATTCCTTGGACTTTCCTGTAACAAAGTTTTCCCATATAATATCAATGCCTCATTTCTCAAATGTCTTCATAGTCTCATGTTAGGCAAAAACATAGAACAAATAATGAAAACAATTTATGTTGTTATATCTCCAAAAGCATGAATAAAATATGTGAGAAGGAGGATGGCTATCCTTTACTCATATTCTGGGCCTAAACAGTTCTCATTTTAAGCTCTGATTCTGTTTATTGTTCTGAAGAAGGCTAAAGTCAAGTGATACGTAATTCATAAGAACCTCACAAGACTAAGGACTTTACAAAGCAATAATGTACACTAATGAGTTTCCACATTCTGATGCAAAGCAAATATTAAGGAGAGCTAGACACAGTTGATTTAAGACTGATTCCATACCTTTTATTCAATTTTGCTAGGGCTAAATAAAATTAATCTGTATTTCTAGGAAGAAAATAAACACAAAGTTTATATATTTCACATTTTAATAATTTATAAATTTTGTGTCTATTTGAGGGAAGTTTAATATATTCAGTAAATGATTTTGTGACTATGTTCCCTCTTATTTTAGATAATGCAAGGTAAGAAGTGTGGTATTTAGCTTTCTCTACCTGTACTATTGAAAACATAAAAATTTATATATTTTTTTCCTATGGGGAATGGTCAGGGGAACAAAGATTACAATTTGATCTTCAATAATTGTGTCACTCATGTGAAATTTGCCTTTCACTTATTGCTGCCATTTAAAGTCTTTATTGTCATATTGATATGAAAATAATCAGAATGCTATCCATAACCTTTGTAATACTGTCACAAACTTTAAAAATCAGGTAAGGTTAATGATGTAAAGTGACATAAATTTCAAGAAGTTTCACATATACTTTGAGAAATGATAACCACAACCAGGTTAATTAATACATTCATCACCTCATGTAGTTAACATTTTTTCTCCCACTGTCCTTTTGCATTACGTTAGCACTATTCTAGTCTAAGCCCTGATTGTCTCATACTTGGTTCTTTACACAAATTTCTTCACTGGTTTTCTTGCCTCTAATATCTACTTTTCCATTTTTTTCTTATATAATTCTTAGATCAATCTTCATTTTGTCATTTCCTACTTGAAAGCCTTCCTTACTGCTGACCCTATTAAGTCCAAGCAGTTAAGTCTGGTATCAAGCATCTTCTTCCATGCATCCTCATACTACCCCTTTCATCTTACTATTCTGTCCTCCTGTTGTCTTAGACCCTCTCTGTCTATCTTTCCCAACAGCAAACCAGTGCCTCATCATTCATCTATGTCATTAAGAACTCTCTCTTCTCTGAACTCTTATAAAAGTTTTCCTCTTTGGAACTTGATTAGATACTGTCTTATGAAAATTCATTTGATACATTTTTTATTATCTTATAGATTGTGATGTGTGGTGTGTCCTTGCCCTATCTAAATATTAAGCTCCTTGAAAGAGAGGATAGAGAATCATATTTCCTAAGGTTCCTGCTATGTAATTAGATTTTGAGATATATGATGAATTAATGAAGTCAAACAGTACATTCATATTGTTTAAATTAATGTAGTATGCATAGAAAAAAAGACTAAAAGGATGCACAGTAAGATGTTCATTATATTTTTTCTCAAGAGGCAGACTGATTTATTTTTTATTCAATAAATATTTGTGTGGTGCTTACTCTGTTCCAGGCACTGTTCTAGTTTCTAGACATACACAAGTGAACAAGTTGGACTAAGTCTCTATACTCATACAACTTACATTATGGTAAATTGAGGCATAAAAAGAAAGAGAAAAAAAGGAGAGAAAAAAGAGGAAGGAGTAAAGAAAGAAGGTATAAGATAGACTAAATGCTATGACAATAATTAAAATGGTATAAGAAAAGAGTGTCCCCTTAAATGCTCTAAACTGTATTGTCGGGAAAGTTCTCTACAAGCAGGTGTCATTTGAGATGATTTATGATGTCATGCAAAAGTTTGTTTGTTTGAAAAAGCATTGAAGGCATGAAGAACAATAGCTAGTACAAAGAGGCTGCATGAGTTCTGACTTTGAGATATTCAAGACAATAAGGAATGCCAGCATTGATTAAAGGTGAGATTGTGGAGATGGGTGGCCTCAACCTAGATATTTCTGAAAGCCAGTTTAATGAGTTTTTGTTTTAATTTCAATTATAATGATTACTTTTAAGGAAGGTATGGGACTGATGTGATTAGACTACTGTTTTTCAAAGATTTTTCTGACTTCTCTTTGTTGCAGACTATGGGAGACAGGGAAGCTATTGCAGAGGTCTGGCGAAAAGCTTATGAAGATTCTTATCATGATGACAAGAAAGAGAGATGGAGACATTCAGAAAATGTTTTGGAGATTGGTAGGACAGAATTTGATTAGAGAATTGGTATGAGTCTAGGGAAAGGAAGTAATCAAGGATAAATCCTAGAGATTAGGTTCAAGTGGGAATGGAGAGGATGGATTGTATCACTTTATGAGATGGGAAAAATTAGAGCAAGGTAAGTTGATAGTGGGAGGGAAATCAGTGTTTCTGTTTGCACCCATTAAATTTGTGATACCAACTAAACATCCAATTAGAGATGTAGAAAAGGCACTTGATTTTGAGTCTAGAGATCTGGGGAGACTGGGAGATCTCAGTGATAAAATAAATATTTTGGAGTTGTTGATATGTAGGTTCTATTTATAGCCATGAGACTAGATGAGATCACATTGAAAGACAATATAGAAGGGGAAGGTGAGAGAGGCAAAAAGTAGCAGCAGTAGCAGCAGCAGCAGCAGCAGAAGGAGGAAGAGGAGGAGGAGGAGGAGGAGGAGGAGGAGAGAAAGAAAGGGTGTTTCATTAAAAATCTATAAGGAAAAGAGCTACAAAAAGTTTCAAAAGGAGCATCCCAGGCAAATAGAATGACCAGGAAAGTGTGATGTCACGAAGGCTGAGAGAATGTATTTTAAAAAGGAAGGACACTGATGATTTTATTTCTTTACTGTATTTCTCAATTTTTCTTTGAATAATGTAGTGAACATTTGGAGTGTTTCCCTGACGTACATTTTTATTTTAAAGTAGCTGAATGGACTGAATATATCTCTGATTCCCGGAATGTGCCTGGATTGGTATATGCTATTGCTTCTCAATACTGATGCTATTGTATTTTGAACAGTACAATTCATTATTATAGGACTACTCAGGAATTGCAGGATGTTTAGCATTCCTAATCCTACTAAATGTCAACAACACTCCCAAACATTTTTATAGTTAAAAATATCTTAGTAAAAATATAATTTGTATGGATTTTTCTGGCAGATGAGCATGTCTGTATATAAAGATGTGTGTTGTGTGCCATTGAGTTGACTCTGGCTCCTGGCAACCCTAATAAAGAGTGATGTCCACAACGTCCTGCCCTCAACACCCCTGCTCAGCTCTTATGGACTCACACCTAAGGCTTCTTTTATGAAGTAAACACATCTCATATTTGGTCTTCCTCTTTTCCTGCTGCCTTCTATTTTCCCAAGCATCATTGTCTTTTTCAAAGAACCCCGCCTTCTCATGATGTGCCTGAAGTCATTGCAATCAGTACTGAAAGTACAAAGATGCTTAAGATACATTCCCTCAGAGAGTTTGCAGTCAATGGGGGAGACACTCAAAAGCCAATAATAATAATGTAATGAGTGCAATATATGAGCTATATACCCCTTATAGTAGTGGTGGAAAATAAGAATGATCAATTTTATCTGGATATCTTAGGGAAATATTTACTAAGAGATGTGTATGGTATGAATACCATATTCAGAGCTGAGAATAAGTGTACAGAAAGACGTTAACAGAGCAAAACTGGGCCAGCTTGCAAGTTTGATCCTTGGCTGATATCTGAGAACTTAGATTTCAGGACTTTTCTCACCATCCCCTGACAAGAAGGCTCAGTATGCCTAAACTATTAATACAAATAATACAACTTTTGCTGAACACTGGTTTTCTTCTAAAAGTCTGCAATTTTGGTATGTACCTGGGTGTTAGATAGAGGGTGCCTATGTGACTAGCGCCTATTAAAAATCCCAGACAATGAGTTTCTAATGAGCTTCTCTGATAGACAGTATTTAACAGGTCTTGTCACAATTTGTTGCTGGCAGAATTAAGGATAGCCTATGTCATTCCACTGAAAGAGGACTCTAGAAGCTTATACCTGATTTACTCCGGACTTCACTCATGCACCTTTTCCCTTTGTTGATACTTAGTTGTATTCTTTAGCTGTAACAAATCACGACTATGACTATGTTATGAGTTCTGTGAATCCTCATAGCAAATCAATCTATGGTTGGTCTTGGGCACACCCAGTACAAGAAAGTTTTGAGGAGACCATCTTAGAGGAAACAACTCTGGTCAGAGACAAGTAAATGCAAAAAGAAACAATGTATGTTTTGAGAATTACACTTGATTTTGAATGATTCTCCTAAAATGGGGAAGACCATTGTACAAGAGACCAAAATTGACTTTTGATTATTTCCTTTAAGGGCTTTGGTTAGCTCAATTCTTATTTGCCAATACTTTCTTAAAAGCTTGATGATTCTTCCTGGGAATAAGAACGGAGAGATAGTAATAGTCTAAACGAAGTCATGGGTCCAACTCAAATATCACTACTTCTATGAAAAATGTTCTGATTCCCACCAGTAAAAAGTAAAATCTGTCTTTAGTTCTTATTTTTCAAAATATTTATTATGAAATAAGCTTTCCAAGAGAAGGATTGTGTTTTATTCATTTTTTTTATTTATCCCCAATGTAGTGTCTAGCACAGTGTTTTGTCAACAAAAGACATTTAATAAACATGATATTGGTGCTTCTTTATGAGATTATGATTTTATAATATAGGACCATATATTATTCATCTTCGTATCTCTGGAATCTAGTATAATATTTGTATTATATTATCTATTCTTTCATTTCTAGACTATTTACTGATCATCTATAATATGGCACATACAGTTCTAGGTGCTTGTGACTAAATGGCAAGCAAGATAATAGGATTAACAAGATAACTAACAAGATAACAGTCACATGGGAGCCGAATAAATGTTCCTTGCATTTAGCTGTATTTATCTGCTCTTATGTAAGTCAGCTAGAACTTTGTATTCTCACAATGTTGGTACTGTAAAAGTTGTTTCTCTTTTTATACTATGCTTTGCTTACTATATTCCCTTATCTGTTCACTGTAATTCCAATTGTGAAATTAGAATAACTACTGCTGTTTTTGCCATTAAAGAATTGTTTGTTTGTTTGTTTATTTGTTTTAGAAATGGTATAGATTCCTGGTCTGAAAAAATTCTAACCAAAGACACAATTTCATTTACCAAGATGAAGTAGGACAATTAAAACTGGTAATGTGTAAGTTAGACTGCAGGTTCCAATGAAGGTAGAGTTTTTTGTTGTTTTTTTTCACTTCTGTATTCTCAGAAATTAGAATAATGCTTGACATATAATAATTGCTCACTGAAAATTTTATTGAGACAATTAGTAGAGTAAAAATCTTATGTGAGCAACAAAGGAAATTTTATCAATGAAATATTATTTAAAATAATATTTCAAAAATAATATTAGTCACAGGATCCAGAACATACAACACAATGTAAAAGAAACTGAAAAACTCAAGATGATTCTATAATAAAAAAAAAAAAAATTTCCTGAAATGAGAGGCAGAGGACTTGGTTTCTCCATGCTTTGCATTAATATGCAATAATAATGACAACTTTTGGTCATTTTAAACTTTATGCAACTCAGTTTTCTTATCTGTAAATTGAAGGTATTGGAAGGGATTTTTGAGCTTTCTCCCAACATCAGTATTATGTCTATGTGATTGTTTAAAAGGAATGATATTTGATTGGAGTCATGTAAAAGTTAATTTGACTTTTCTGTTTTCATAGATTACTGGTCATTTTCTCATATTCTAAATTTGTTAATGTCTCACATTGGTATGAAGATGGGCAGGGAATAATATAACCAACAGTATCAAATTATAAGAATAGCTGTTTTCACCTGCTGAGGATTTCTCAGAATAAAATAACTGAACTAAAACAAATAAAATAATAAAATAAAATAAGCTAGGGGATGGTACAGTAGGGAACAAAACAAGATGATGCATTTTTACCTCTGTCTTCTATTGTATACTTGAATCTAGATTATGAAAAGCAGGAAGAAGGTTGGATTGACATAGACTGATCTAGGAAGGCTGACTTTCTTTTCTGAAAAATTTCTCATAGAATTTTATATTTCTAATAGATATTAAATCTATTATCTATATTTTTAAAGTGATATATATTAGTAGATCTATACTTATATTTAATACATAATAGTTTCTAATAGATTTGCATAAATTGGTAGAACAGTGTATTTGATATAATGAAATGAATATCAGTGTTATTTTTTTTTTTTCCTGTGCCAAGCTGCTTGAGAATCAATATGTAAAACACTGTAGCAAAACACATTATTGAGAATTGCCTTGGGACAGACTGCTATTGCTGTTTATATAAATATATATCTATTGAGGGCTTTCATCGGAAATGAGAATTCTTGAACAAAAGCAAAGATGTATCACAAAGTCTGAAACACGAAGATGAGTCGCTTAAACAGTAAGCAGTCTTTTCCGATTGAATTTCTTTTCTTTGCCCTCATTGAGTCATTGTCACTGATGTCTGGCTTCACCAAGATTCATGACATGGAATCTTCATCTTAAGAAATGTTCGTTAAAAATAAACAAACAGAAAGTATTTAATGTCTATTTCTATGTTGACTGTGATGTATCACAAGGCATTCTGTTATATCTGTCCATAGTTATTTATCTGAATATAGGCTTTTAAAGAACCTAATTCTATTCTATAAATATGTACATAAGAATATCATAAATATTATGTATGAACTTTCAGTAGAAACTTTGAAGAATCAAATATTTTTGATTTATTATATTTTCAGTTAGTGAAGGGAATCAAAGACATATAATTCTTCTAAATCTTTCTTTAAAAGACTAAATGAAAGTTTATCATGGCAAAAATATGACTTCTTAAAAACTTCATGGCGTGTATTTTTTGAGGAAAAATCTGTGATTAGAAATTCACATAACTGTAGTGAAAACTATATTATAATACAATTCTAAGTTAATTATAAGTGTAGTATATCATTCATAAAGCTATTCGTAATGAATTTTTCTAACTTTATATATAAATTTAGTCACCTTTTCCTAAATACTCAATTTTGATGTGACTTGGAAACTCATTATTGCAAATTTGTTTCTTTAGACATCTCTCTGATTTTTGACTCATATCATTTTCAAGGAAATTGTAGGAAGTTATATCATTAGCGTTTATATTATATATCTTTCCATTCCAATTCTTCAACTATAGTTCTCTTAGTACAAAATTATCTCATCCAATACCAATATTCTCTTTTTGTTTATGCAGTTTCTCAAAGAATTCATCCAGTCCCAAGTCTTCAGCTCTAACCTACAAGCAAGTTATCATCAGACTCATTCAGTTATTAATTTTACAATAGATATTTATTGAGTGTCTTCTTACCAGTTAGGCACTGTGCTGAGTGCTCAGGATACAATGGTGAGAATCTCTTCCCTCCAAGACTTTCTTTTTTCTTGTTTCTTCATGTATTCTTTTGTTCAGCAAACATTTATTGAACTGCTACTTTGTGCCAAGGAAAGTACTAGGGAGAAATGTAAGTGGATATTTTCAAATTTATAAGAAAGTGCCATTATAATAAAGGTTTTACACAGGAAGCTGTGGACAATAGACAGGCATGGAGGTTCAAGAAAAGGTTCTGCATTATTTAGGGTCTTGCTTAAGATATCAAACAAAAACCAGTTGTCTTGGTTTGAGTTTCCATAGAAGTTGACCCAGAGATGAAGATTCAAGTGAACGGTAGATTATTTAATAAATTGGAAGACAAATGGAGAAGTAAGATGGAGGAGAAGGAAGCCAATGTAAAGTGTTTGTGATCGACTAGTTGCCACCATGGGCAGCTGCAAGTCAATCCCTCTAGGGCAGTGAGAAAAAGTGTGATATACAACTCAGAGTTACCCATCTCTCTTGGTCCCAGGGTAAGGAACTTGGTTTTCACACATGAACTCCTTGTTCATTACTGTCTGTTTCTGACTCTTTGCCGATTCCAACTTTCCTATGCATTACCGAATGTGCTCTTGTGGCCGAATAAAGACTTGAGACAAATAAGCGAAGAAATTTACTTTAAGCAGCATTCAGTGTATATAAATTAATGTCACAGGCATACGCACAGGGTAGGGACACCATCTGCTAAACATAATAATTCAATGGAGGGAATTTAATACAGAAATTAATTACTAAGTTGTCAGAAGTGCTAAAAGGACAAAAAGGAAAACATAAGGCAATAACAAGATTAGCAACTGCAGGAAGCCACTATAACCCCTAGGAACACAAGAAAGAAAAAGTGTGTTTGGGCCCAGGAGCCCGGACTGTGAAGCAAAAATTTGAACCACTGAGGAGACATAGCAATTGCTGGAGATGATGAAAACAGTAAGCTAAAAGTAAACCCTGTTTTTGTCCACCTTCCTGTTCTCTAACATCTAGCCAGAACTTCACATAGGCCAGATTCAGCTAAGAGGACAGTAGTAAAAGAAGCCAGGTAAATATGATTCAAGGGATCAGACCTTCGTAGCTCTTGTAATGCACAGCAGAGCAGAGAGGGGCAGGGGATAGACCTCAGAGCCAATAAACAGATAACCAGCACAGACTTCTTTAGAATATGTTGCCTAAGTAGAGTTTTCATGATTTTTCCCCACCTAGTTTTATTTCGAACTCTTTGCCACCAAGTCACCTCCATTGCATTCAGGATAGTCTCTTTCTTAATCCTAATGTAATAGTTTCTCAGGTTATTTTCCTGATCTATTATCTTCCTTTCTACATTCTAATTGTCTTTCAAAGTCTAGGCTATGGCTTTCCCCAGATATACCAGCTTGCAATGATATCCTCTTCTCTTAGAATCTTCAGCGTGTGTGTGTGTGTGTGTGTGTGTGTGTGTGTGTGTGTAACACACTATTCCATGGCCTGTGTATTGGTTCCTGTTTAATGAGGGTTTTACTCGCCCCTTCCTCACCTCCTTAGAGGGTAGAGACCTGTATGAGTTTGGATTACTGTTTGGATTTCTATCATACTGTTTGATAGAAAAGCAGAAATAGCATGACTATTTTTCTCTCTCATGTAAACAGGAACCGTCTAGGTTGATATGACAGTTTCTGTATCATCAGGGATTTGCAGCCTTAATCTTAAGTATATTGCTTCTACTTCATGGTCTGAGTTAGCTGCTTTGAATCTAACCATTATGCCCACATTCTAGCTAGCAGGATGAAGGCCATGGGGAAGAGCAGGCTGAGCCTTCTTCTGTTAGGATACTTTAAGGCTATTGTATATCATATCCACTTATAGCCACACAGTTACATGGTCACACCTGGATGACAGATTCTGTAATATTGTTTATTCCAAGTAGCTATATATGTTATGTTGGGTCCTTTAAGAAGAAAGCCCTGAGATGTAATTAGAAGTGCCAAAGCTTTACTGGAGGAAATGTCTATAAAAAATAAAAGAGAAAGAGAGAGGGTAGGTGTAGTCAGGGACAATTTTTAGATCATGATTAAGGAAGGTCTAACATCTGTGAAAGGGAAAGAACTGGGCTACACTGTAGTATAGCTCTGAGAAAGTCTCAGCCAGGCCTATAGAAAGTCTGGGAACAAAGATTTCCCACTAAAGAAATCCTATGTTGGGCAGGAATCGCCCTGCTTTAGTACCCACTCTGTGTTCTGTCCTTTCTGTTTGTCTCTGGCAGAGCGATAGCAGTGGTATATCTCCAGGTTGCCACACCAGGTGACCATGGCTCCCTTGTTTCTATTACTGTAGACGCTTCATAGGACCCTTTTTTACACTTTTTTACCCCATCAACTTCAAATACAATATTATATACATGGCTATGGAATATTATACACATGTGCTTTATGAGTGATTTGCACATTTTAAATGTCAGTTCAGAGACTCTATCTCTTTCTTGGTTATCTGAGCAAATGTACATGCACAAACATGCTAAGTCTTTTAAATGTAACAAGATTATGAATTCTCACAATAGACCCTGAATAACCAAAGAAATCTCGAGAAAGAAGAAGAAAGTAGGAGGCATCACACTTCATGATTTCAAGTTATACTATACAGCTATAATTATCAAAACAGGATGCTACTGGAGTAAAAACAGATAAATAGAGCAATGGAAGAGAATCTAGAGCCCAGAAATAAACTCATGCATATACGGTTAACTAATATTTGACAAGGAAGCCAAAAATAGTCAATGGAGAAAAAATAGTCTTTTTAATAAATGGTCTAGGAGAATTAAATATTCACATGTAAAAGAATAAAGCTGAATCCATATCTTACATAAAACACAAAACTTAATTCGAAATGGATTAAAGGCTTAAATATAAGGCCTGAAACCGTGGAACACATGGAAGAAAACATAGGAATAAAGCTCCTTGACATGGGATTTGGTAATGACTTTTTGGGTATGGCACCTAAAGCACAAGGAACAAATAAAAATACATAAGTGGGATTATATCAAACTAAAAAGCTTCTGCACAAAAAGGAAACCATCAACAAAGTGAAAACAGAAACTATAGAATGTGAAAAAAAATTGCAAAGTATATATCTGATAAGAGTTTAAAATCCAAAATATATAAAGAACTTATGAAATTAAATAGCAAAACCTAGTAATAATAAACGGGCAAAGGACTTGAATAAACATTGCTCCAAAGAAGATCTATGAAAGGCAACAGGTATGTGAAAAGATGTTCTGCATCACAATCCATTAGGGGAATGCAGCTTAAAACTATAATGAGATATCATCTTATGCCTATTAGAATGGTCATCATCAAAAGGATGGGATAAATGATGGCGTGGATTTGGAGAAAAGGGAACTCTTTTTTGCTGTTGATGGGACTGTAAATTGATATAGCCACTATGAAAAACGGTATTGAGGTTCTTCAAAAACTTAAAAATAGATTTGCTGTATGATCCAGCTATTTCACTTCTGGTAATATATCCAAAGGAAACAACACTAACATGAAAAGATATCTTCACTCTCTTGTTTATAACAGTATTATTTATAGTAGTTAAGGCATGGAAACAACCTAAGTATCCATCAATGGAGGAATGAATAAATAAGGTGTAATATAGATATACAATGAGATATTATTCAGCCATAAAAAAAATGAAGAAACTCCGCGACTTGTAACATGGTTGGAGCTTGAAGACATTATGCTAAGTGAAATAAGAGAGACAAAGAAAGACAAATACTGTATGATCTCACTTATATGTCGAATCTTTAAAAAACAAAGAAACATCAAACTCATATGAAAAGAGATCAGACTTGTGGTTACCAGAGTTGGACAATAAGGAGAGGGTTAATTAGAAGAAGACTGTCAAAAGGTACAAACTTTCAATTATAAGATAAACAAATACTAGGGATGTAATGTATAATATGACTCTAGCTAACACTACTGTATAATATTTAGGAAAGTTGTCAAGAGAGTAAATCCTAAGAATTATCATCACAAGAAGAAATTTTTTTCCTCTTTTTTTTCTTTTTGTTGTATCTATATGAGAAGATGGATGTTAGCTGAATTTATTGTAGTAATCATTTCACAATATGTGTAAATCAAACCATTGCTGTATTCTTTAAACTTATATAGTGTTGTGTTAATTATTTCTCAATAAAATTGAAAATAAAAGATTATGAGTTTATCTTTCCTTGAAGACTGAGAAAAAAGTTCTGAGATGAGATTTTCTTAGTTCTTTAATAGAAATTTGCTAAAAGTGATGAAGAGAGGGAATGCCTTGAACAATGATAAAATTATGGGTTTGCAGAATTCAGAACTAAGAAAATGAACACATAATTTAATAGGTGAAATCTAGTTCAACTTCTGTTAGGGAACAAATGAAGGAAAGGAGGCACAAATAATAATTTGCCTAAATTTACACAGTGCATTGAGGCATTGTCAGGCCCAGGCCCCAGGTTTCCCAGCTTCCCAATGTAGTGTGTGTTCTCTGACTCTCTATTTCTTCAAAAGTGGGTACCTCTTTTTTGTATAGGGCTTTATCACCAAAACTTTGCTAACTAATAAATTCTATTTGGAGGTCATATCCTACAAAAGGAATTGAACAGAAAGAAAGTGATTAGGAGTTTGCAAGATTAGGCCAAAGAAGCTATTTTACTTGAAAATGAGAGACTTCGTTATACTCATTAAGCATAATAATTGGTGACTGGTAGTCATAATGCCTCATGCTCTGGTTAACCTAATAAACAGAATCCGTAAAATATCATCCATTTACCACTTGGCCTAGGAGATGCTTTTAGAGAAATGCTAAGCTTTCATATTAATTTGAACAAATCGCACATAATGGATTTCTCTAAATGGTTCGATGCCTCATACTGTCAAATTTTCACAGTCCACATCTAAAGGATCACTCTCGGGTATGAAGATGCAAACAGTTTCATCTTCTCAAAGTTGTCTACCTGAGGTATAAGAGGATTGCTGCATGAATCATAAGTAATAGGAGTTTACTACTACTTCTTCCATTATTGTTAGGCAGAAAATAAACCTCAAGGCTAAACACTTGCCCCCGGCTTACTTATATTTTTATTTCCTTACCTCTGAGCATTCAGGTGCATTTTCAACAAGTTTAAAGATTCATAAGGCATTAATATAGCCCTCTGGCTGCCAAAATGTCCTGCCAAGTGCAGCGCCCTCAGAATGGCATCACGTGTACTAATAGGGAATTAAATCTCTCAGCCTCAGGGTTGTTTCAAGGAAACTGTTTGAAGAGGTTGCTGATTTCAGTATTGATAACGATGAGCCAACTGTGGGTGCTGTGTTCAATTCTGAAACTCGGTCTTGTTTTGCAACAACAACAAATACAAAAAAAACACAGTTTTCTCTTTTGGACCCTGAGATCTTTTAATCAGATAAGGATCCTCAACAAAAAGAAGGTAACCAATCCAATTAAGTACCAAAAAATTCATTGTGCAAACTCCAGTATCACAAGAAAAAAATCGGCTGGATCAAGGTTGTGCTAGTTTGTCCTGACTTTTCTGCTGTGTTTCCCAATTATGTTTAGAAAAAGGTATCCAGGTTATTGTAGCACATTTTATCAAATAGCAACCATTTAGCTGTAAGTAACAGAATATTCAGAAAAGAATGGCATAGGCGGTAAAAACATTGTTACCTCACATAGTATAAAGTCTGAAAATAAGTAGTTCCAGGGTTTATTTAGGGATTCAAAGACATCTTCAGGGATTAAGGATCTTTTATTTTTCCAATCTACTACTCAACATTTACTATGCTCATGGCCATCGTGGTTGGCCACAACCGCTGTTGAGTAGTTAGTAATTTTAACAAACAAACAAAAATCCCTAATTCCCAGTGAATTAAATGCCAATTTATAAGCTTCGTCTTATGAGAAGGGGAATAAGGAGAAAGAGATGCGTCCTCTCTCTGTGCATTCACAGAGGAAAGACCATGTGAGGACGTGGCAAGAAGGTAACTGACTGCAAGCCAGGAGGAAAGTCCTCACTAGAACCTGACGATGCTGGCACCATGACCTCAGACTTCTAGCCTCCAGAACTGTGAGAAAATAAATTTTTGTTTTTAAACCACTCTGTTTATCATATTTCATTATGGCAGCCTGAGCTAATAGCATACATCAGATTGGCAGCTATTGAAAAATTAGATTATATTATGTATGTGTTGGCCAGTTAGGAGTTAAAAAAAACTCTTATCCACTGCTGTGGGAGTATAAACTGAAACAACCACATTGGAAAGCAGTTGGGCATTTCCTAGGAAATGTGAACATGCAAATGTCCTACAATTCACTCCTTGAAATCTCACTCAGGCAAACGCTTCTAAATGTGCACCAGGAGAAAAGTAAATGAATGTGTAAAACAGCATTGTCCACCAGGGCCAAAAACTAGAAGACTGAATGTTTATCAACAGCAAAATTGATAAATATATTGAGATATACTCATATGCAATAATGCTATACTGCAAGAAAAATAATCAATAACTAGTTAATCAACAGGGTCAAAAACAATATGGAATGAAAGAAGCAAGTCACAAAAGAAATTTTACAATATGATTTCATATATATAAAGTTAAAAACCAGGTAAAACAAAATTTTATTTTAATCAGCGTTTTTGAGGCACAATTTACATGCAGTCAACTGCAAATATTTAAAATGTAAAGTCTAATAGGTTTGACATTGCACACGTCTGTGAAACCGTTATCACAAATAAGGCAGTGAACATATTTATCATGTTTAAAACTTTCCTTCTATCTCTTTGTAATTCCTCTTTTTCATCTTCTGTGCCACATTTCTCCATTTACAAGTCACTATGAATCTGCTTTTTATTGCTATATATTAGTTTGCCTTTTCTAGAGTTTTATATAAATGAAATCATACAGTTTGACTATTTTTTGATATGTCTTCTGTCACTCATGGTAATTAGTTTGAGACCATGCATGTTGTTGTTGTATCAATAGTTCATTCCTTTTCACTGCTGAATAGTATTCTGTTGTATGAGTATACCACAATTTATTTTATCCATTTACCTATTGACTGACAACTTGATTGTTTCCAGGTTTTGGCTATCACATATAAAGCTGCTATGAACATTCCTATACAAGTCCTTGTATAAAAATGTATTTCTTTTTCTCTTTAAGTGGAATGGCTGAATCTACGCTGGATGTATGTTTAAAACTGCTTTCCAAAAACATTAAACTGTTTTACAATTATATCAGGAGAATATGAGCATTCTAGTTTCCCCACAATCTCTCCAAAATCTGGCATGGTTAGTTTTAAAAATGTTTTTTAGACATTCTAATAGGTGTCTAATAATATTTAATTGTGGTTTTAATTTGCATTTCCCTAATTTTTATAGTGATATCATATTGAACATGTTTTCATATCATTATTTCTTATTCATATATTTTCTTTGGTGAAATATCTATTTTAATCTTTTGCTAATTTTAACATTGGGTGTTGTTCTATTGTTGAATAAGCTTTATAAGCTTTGCAAATATTTCTTCCTAGTCTGTGGGATTGTCTTTACATTCTCTTGACAATATCTTTTCAGAAGCAGAATTCTTAATTTTGGTGAAGTTCTGTTTATCTATTTATTCTTTTATGAGTTATGCTTTTGATATTTTGGTATTTGTTTAACCCAAGTTTATAAAGACTTTCTCTTCAGTTTTCTTTTGGAAGTTTTGTAGTTTCAGGTTTTACATTTAAGTCTATGTTCTATTCTGAATAATTTTTTATATGATACGAAGTATAAGTTCAAGTTTCTTTTAATATCTAGACATCCAATTGTTCTAGAACAATTTGTTGAAATGACTTCCTTTTCTCCACTAAAAATGTTGATAATCCTTATTTGCGTGGTTTCACTTTAGGATTCTCTATTATAGAACAATATATTTTAAAACAATACGTAAATAAGTGGTTAAAACTATAAATAAAAGCAAGAGAATGATTAACACAAATTTCAGGATCATGATTACCTTCAGGTGGGTTGATAGATCAGAGAACTATGTGATCAAAGAAAGGACACAAAATGTTCTATTCCTTAAGTTGAGTAGTGAAGATAAGGCTGTTTGATTTTAATATGAGTCTTTAAACTTGACATATGTAAAAGAAAATCTATATCATAAACTTTACTCTATAAACTCTATATTTCACAATAAAAAGGAATACTCAAGTTTACTTCTCCATAGGTTCCATTAGTCAAAAGTGGTTAACACAGCTCCCCCAAAACAATCATTTCCAAAAGAGTGTTGAATTTTTATGTGTTGTAAAATGACCAAAGCCAATGTGCTGATCATGAAAATATTTTCTTTTAGTCGAACACGTTCTTGTATACTGTATCTGTATTCTTCTTTGTGATGCTTGAGCTGTGACTGCAAACATTTCCACTTTGCCAGTTTTCTCCATTAGACCGACAGTAGAGGGCTCTAGAGGGAGACAGGAAAGCAAGAGGAGAGAAAAGAGATATGAAAAGTCTTGTTAGTATCCTGTTCCTGACAGCATTTCCAGGTAATGTTGTTTTTTCCCCAGGCAATTGTTTTCGGTTCTCAAACATTTTTCACACTTCTTCACAAAGTTACCAGCACCAGGCAGTCCACTTTTCTCCAAGGTCTGAGTCCAGCTTTCTTCCTAGCTTCTAGATTCTGATAACTTGAACTCTTCCCGTTGTTTCCCAAAGTCCTGGGAGAGAGGGAGCTACTTCCTGCGTTTTCTATCACTGTTACTTCACTGTTCCCTTCTTGCCTCGTAGTTTCCAAATACCTTCCAATGATCCAATTCTCCGTAACAAATTCACTCTCTTAAAATAGCTGTAGTGGTTTTGTTCTTGCTGACTTGACACTCACTGTGTGTCAGTCACATTAGTTCTTCTTTCTGGAAAATGTGGTAGCCTCAAAGAGGAAGAGAAACATGAATGCTATCACACAACCTTTTTTAAAATTTTTAAATAAATAAGACATTTTGTTCCAATGAGAGCAAGTCTTAGACCAAATTCTGCTACATACTCCAATGTTTATTAGCCAGCAGGAGAAAAACTGTTAACATCAATTTTACAACTCAACAAAGTCCTAGTTCATATCCTTTTAAATACTTGACAAAAACACTTTTAAGACAGATTCTGTGGAAGGAGATCCAACTTATTGTAGTGGCAGGGTTCAGCTAACCTTCTTGTCAGATCAGGTGAGAGAATCCTCCAAAAATTAAATCTAAATTAAGGGTTTAGAGCTAAGCCTTTCTCTTAAGGGCTATAGGCTACTAGGCTCACTAGATTCTTATATCCTTTTCATGCAATGATGAAAAGGCCACGCTACACAATTTGAACAACTTACTTCACAGATGAAAAAAAATTTTTTCTAACAAGCCTTCTAGTGCTGCTTAGAGATAATAGTAATGGAAGTACTTACAGTGGGTACTCTGAAATGTGGGCAAATGATTAGAATCTTTTAAATTCTAACTATCTGTACTTGGATTAGGATATTTCAAATGATAACTAATTGCTCCTAGAGCACCCAAAACATATAAATGTATATGTCTATGTATATGTATGTATATATATACACACACACAGATACACATGTATACAGAGAGAGTGTGTGTGTGTGTGTGTGTGTGTGTGTGTGTGTATGTGTATTCCTTGATAATGAAGTACTACATTGTAAATTATAATTTGTATAATAGCAAGCAAGGTTCACATTTTGGGGGTGGAAGAAGAGACTTCTTTCCCTGAGTATATTGCCTCTCCTTTCCTAAATAATACTGGGGTCCTATTATCAAGACTACCAATACCTGCCTCAAACCTAAATATGTTAACTAAATCTATAAATATTTACATGTTAGGCTGGTAAAATTTAACTTTATTGAATTAGATGAGGAGGATTAAAATTTTATCTGTAACTCTAGTGTTTATGTAAAGGTTTCCATATTCCCGCCAGGACAGTTCTGGTTTATTACTGTTCTCTGAGTGCATAATTGATAACTCCTTTCAGTCTCTCACTGGTGATAAGGTCAGATAATGTAATGTTCAATAATCCTATTAAGTAGAGTCATAAAATGCATCATGTCTATTTTCGTTGTCAGCATGCAGAATTAGTTGCGTGAACACATAAAATGCTCTATAGTCTTCTACGAATGTTCAGAAATGTTCTCTATTAAGATTGAAGGGTGAAATATTGTTTAAATATTTTTCTTTAGAACTCCATTAGGTTTTACTACCATTCCTTTCTAACCTTCTACATGTATGTATGAGTTATGTGTGTAAATTCAAAGTGTTTTTTTCTCTGCATATTGGGAGAGTGTGCTATGTAATTAAAATGAAAAATAAAAATTTAATGTGAAAAATCTGTTTTCTAACAAATAAAATATCAATGTGTTCTTAGATTATAGATGAAAGTTTTTAACCAAAAAATGTAAATTGATTAGGAGTGATTTAGTGCAACTCACTGTGTCTGTACTAATTATGCAAAATAAGAAATCATTTTACCCAGAAATTTGAAAATATGCTACAATGTTAGCAAAAGCATTAGTAGCTAAAACCTCTGGCTTTTAATCGAGCTGATTAAAGCCATGTAAAGAAATACCAAAAAAAAAAGAAAGAAAGAAAGAAAGAAAGAAAGAAAGAAAGAAAGAAAGAAAGAAAGAAAGAAAGAAAAACAAAAGAACCAGAGAAATACTTAAAAGTTCAAACAGTAGGAAAGATGTTTGTGTGTAACACGCCCCTTGAAACTACAATAACTAGTCTTGAGTTAACAGCTGAACAAAAACCACAACATTAAACCTGAGATAAGATTATAGCTTCTCATTTATGTGAAAGATATTTTCATAAAAAAGGTCTCAAAAGGAATTTTTTCTCCAATATTTGCATACAAAAGAGGATAGAAATCTTTATAATGCTGTAGTAGTTTACAGATGTAGAGCTCTTGAGTTTCTTTAAGGTGCTTATGAGAAAATTCTTTATAGAAGCTCCAAAAATGATTTGGAAATAATCCCTAGAGACAAAGTTATATGTTCCTGGGATCCAATTGAAGAACATGCCTCTAAATCTTGACTTGCTAAGTTAATGAGTCTGGGCACATTAAGTCTAACATCATTTTCAGTTCCGACTTTCTGTTTACTGCATAGGACAGTCTACAATCCCTTCCCTTTCATCATATTTATAAAAGGAACAGGGTTGATGCTTATCTCTCCTAATCAGGCCAGGTGTGAGGATGGTAGACTTTTGTCTAATTTTCAGTTCTGGGCCAGCAAAGGTCATTGATGACAAAAGGTTTTTATTTCCCTTATTCACTGTAGAACTATTTACTGTAAAATAGCCCCTATAATTGAAATTTAAAGAGATTTACTTGGTCTAGCCTTAAGAAGATAAAGCTTAAAGAAATGATTTAAATTCATTCTGAAGTCTGTTCTATGACAGTGGCTTTTAGTTCTATTAAGGGTTAGGGCAAAAGGTATAGAGTAAAAGAACAAGTAAGATAAATATAGGGTAGATGTTAGAAGCATTTGAATTTTGATTTGAGAATAGCTAGAATTTATTTGCCAAATGTTAGCTTTTCTGAAGATATTTAAGGAAAGGATACCAAATATTATTTTCCTAGGAAGGCTGGAGAATAATCTTTGCTGGGCCAGAGTAAGCAGTGGTTAAATAAGTAATGCTGTTCTTTTGAAGTTGAATATGTATAGCCTCTCTCTCTCTGTCTCTCTCTCTTACTCTAGCTCTCTCTCATTCTTTCTCGCTTACTCTCTCCACATCTCTATCTGTCTGTCTGTCTATCTATCATCTATCTATCTATCTATCTATCTATCTATCTATCTATCTATCATCATCATCATCATCATCATCATCATCATCTCATCTATCATCTATCATTTATAGTACTTTATAGTTATAAATTATAATTATAAATTTTATAAGTCTAAATTTATAAAATTTACTTAGCAATAAGAATTTGTTTGAGGAATCTAATTTCTCAAACAATATACCTGAAGTTTTATACTAGCTTGAACATTTAAACTGCTATTTGTATGAAAGTGAGTGAAATTATGTATGTATGTGTTTTAAAAACATTATATCAAGAAAATCTCATTTAATCTAGCTAAGTAGCTACAAAAACTAACAGCAACAAAAAAGTCCTTAATGTGGTGAGGAAACTTGGAGGGGGCCAGGGAGTATAAGAAATATAAGGAAATTTTTGGTGCAAACTTGAATGTATCTATATATTGACTCTGTGTGTCAGATTTTAATCTGGAAGGGATAACAATTTGTTCCTCTGCAAGTTATAATCTTCTAAAAGGTGTTATACCATTATAAGATGTTTAATGTGACCATTAAAAACCTCAGCTCCTTCAGTACCTGACTCTGGTACATAATCTCTCCAACTATTAAAAGTAGGCAAATTTATTTAGTTTTGCCTATTAAGTCCCATATTTACCTTTCAATTTCATTGCTGACATATTATCTTCAGTTGTAAGGACAAAATCATTTGCAAACCCTGCGTTATCAAATACGATTTAGTTATTGTGTTAAAATACCATCAATATGCTAGCTACTTTAGCCATTTAATTGTTTAAAGGTGGTCAGCTACTTTACAAAAAAAGAAAGATTTTTGTTTGTTTGTTTGTTTTATTTTAAATAGCATTGGCAGCATCTTGCTTCATGATAGCCAATGAATGGCGTTATCGAAAAGCAAATTCTAAAACTTACTAACTATATCTTTATAAACAATTGAAAATGTCTTAATAAGGTTGTTGCCTTTGTATATTATCCAATAATTTTTTGAAAGATGTGGCATCTTCTTAACAACTTCATAACTGTCTATACAATATCCAGAGATTGAACACATTTTAGTAATAACTTTTCTGTGACTCTAAGTCTTTCAGCTTCTTATGATATTGCATCATTTTTATAAAGTTATTTGAAGATTTATTAAAAATGGCTCAATTAATTATTAGTATACTGTCCTAACATATGTATTATATATGCACACATAGAATTGTATGTATGTATGTATATGTGTGTACAGTTGACCTTTGAACAACAAGTTTGAACTGTGTGGATCCACTTATATGCAGATTTTTTTATATTTAAATATAAATATATTTAAATACTGTAAATATATTTTCTCTTTCATCTGATTTCTTAATAATTTTTTCCTTTCTCTAGCTTACTTTATGGTAAGAATACAGTGTATAATATATATAACATACAAAATATGTGTTAAACAACTGTTTATGTTATGAGTATAGATTCTAGTCAGCAGGAGGCTAATAGTAGTTAAGTTTTTGAGGAGTCAAAAGTCACACATAAATTTTAGATGGTGTGGTGGTGGTTGCCCCTAACCCTCATGTTATTCAAGGGTCAACTGTATAGTCACATCAAACATATTTCAGTATATTGCAAATAAATAGGTTATACTCTTTGTTATACTTATCTGTATGAATATATTATGGAAAAATAAGCAAAATGAAGAGATACATTAAATATCTGGAATTGTAAAAAATTCACATAATCTAATCAAGAAAGTTAGATACAAATTTTTGGAATCTCCACTGAGCTGAAATATTAGACAATGTTATTGATTCACTTTTCACAGCCACCTGTTATCTTATATAGGTGTCGTAATGCCAGGAATACACGTTTAATAACTGCCTTCATCCCATAGAGCATGCTTCTTACTTTGTGCATGGTACCTTACTTTGAATGATGCTATGTTGTTGTGCTACATGTGTTATGGAATCATTTCAAATCCTCTGAGGAATCCAGAGCTTGATGGAACGTGGTCTGAGCTAGTCTAGGCAAAACTTCAAAGTCTTTTTCACTTAAAAATACTAGGCCATGTAAATAGCTACATTTACACTCATATGTTTAGGTTCAATATATAATTTAAATATGGTATTAATTCTTGAAGTGTTAAAATATATAAAGTAATTCTTAAGTAAGTAGAATATACTTATTTGGGAAAGATAATGGGAGTACTCGCCAAAGATTGGCAAAGCTAGATACCATGGGAATTTTAACACTGACTATTATTTTTCTAAGATTCCCAGTTAGTGTAGTCTTAGACTTTTCCACAGAGAATCACTATCAATTTACCTACAACAAACCTCATGTCCTGTAGCTACTTGTAAGATCTCTGCATATGGAATGAAAACTCTACTCTGCTTATTCTTGCTCTGAGACAGAAACAATAGAGAAAGAAAAAATAATCTTTTATCCCAAGAGCAAGAAGACTCTCTTGGTTACAACAGATAAATTATTAGCTTTTTTGTATGATTTGATTTGCTATATTAGTATAAAATATTTAAATTATTACACTGAGATATACTAGTGAATGCATTTCCCCAAAAGCCAAGAAAATAAAATCACAGAAATAATCTCTGCTATAAATGAGGATAGTATTTTGAGGTTTTATTAGTCTTAAATTTATGTATAAATAATTCGAATGCATAGAATTTACCACCATTTGGTTTTCACTGCTGGCTCCTGTTTGTTTCACAGAGGCATGGTCAATCCATGCTTTTCTATGGAGTGCTGCAGTTTCTAATGTTCCGTTATCTAAACTATGATTGCCCAATTTGATCAATTGTTCTTATGTGAGAGAAAAAAAGCCACCATTTCCAAATAAAAGACAGAGAAGCTTAAGTGTAGTCTATGAAAGCAAAAGAGAAAAAGTAATAATTTTAAAAAGTATTAATGGATTTGGTCCTTTAATCAAATTTACTGTCAGAAATACTGTTTGGAAAAAATATATATGCTATTCCCTCTGCTTGGAATCCCTTTCTAGGTACCCTTGGTAAGGGGTCTGGTACCGATATCTCCAATGCAGGCAGTCGGGGGGCAGGATGTTTCCTCACAATGCCAAGCAATGCTCTGGACACCGAGTATCCAAGAATTCAACTCAATCATGATGCTATCTACCCAGAGGTAGCTTCAGGTCCCACAGATTAAGAACTCAGACCCACATGACTCTTCTCTTACCCTCTTCAGACACAGTCACAAGCCCAGGTTACCACCTATGCTTCTGACCCACCAGCAATAAATCGGAGGTTCCAACAATCCCCTCCTTCAGTCCGAGTGGCTCACAGAACTCAGGGAAACACTTAACTTATATTTACCAGTTTACTGTACAAGGATGTGGGAAGGGGCATGCCACTCTCCTAGCACCTCCATGTGTTCAACTACCTAGAAGCTCTCCAAACCCCATACTTTGGGGATTTTATGAAGACTTCATCACTTAGGCGTGATAAATCATTAACTCCATTTTTAGCCCTTCTCCCTTCTAAAGAGAATGGAAGGCAGGCCTGAAAATTCCAAGCTCCTTACCATGGCTTTGTCTTTCTGGTGACCAGCCCTCATCAAGGAGCCCACTCAGAGTCACCTCAAAAGAACAAAAGATACTTCTATTGCTGTTATCACTTGAGAATTTCCAAAGGTGTTAAAAGCGCTGTGTTAGGGACAGAAACAAAGACAAATATTGGAACAAGAAGTGCTTCCAGTGTTCTTATTACTTAGGAAATTACAAGGATTTCAGAAGCTCTGTTCCAGGAACTGGGAGGCAGACAAATACACACATGTATATATATATATATATATATATATATATATATATGTATGTATTTTTTCTATTTTATTTGTAATTATATATACATTTCTTTCTATTATATATATGTAAAATAGAAAAAATATATATATGTGTGTATATATATATATAGTTTTTAAAAATTATTTCATACCCTGGATGGCAAAAATCTCACCAAATGTAAGGTACAAATTAGAAATAAGTTTTTCTATAAAATTTTCCTGACATTTACCATTCAAAGTTAGGCACTTTGTATGTCATTCCAGATTAAGCTCAAATGAAGTTCAGACATATCTGATAGTATTTAGTAAAGTGTTGAGGTGTGAGGTGATATCTCATTGTGGTTCAAATTTGCATTTCTCTGATGATTAGTGACCTTGGGTATCTTTTGATATGTCTGTTAGCCATCTGTATTTCCTCTTTGGAGAAGTATTTGTTCAGGTCTTCTGCCCATTTTTTTTAAATTGGATTTCTTTTTGTTGTTGCTGAGTTGTATGAGTTCTTTATGTACTTTAGATATTAACCTCTTATCAGATGTATCATTAGCGAATATCTTCTGGAAAGGGTGTGTTTTGTTGGGGAGTCTGGGTTAAAATCTGGATGGGGAGGATAGCCTGTTATCAGTCTCAGATGTTGACCCCTTGGTTTAGTACTTGGATTTGCTTCTGAGCTCTGTGAGGAGAGGGTCCATAGGCAGACATGGGAGAGGAAATTCGCATGAGAATGTATACCTGTGAGATATGGGATGGACATGAGAGTCTAGGGAAACAAAGGTGGCTACAGTTCTTAGGACAGAATACCAAAGAGGAAGGAGCTGACCAGAGAGTAAATCCCAGAAATCCGTAGATGGCCCCCTTGAGGATTCAGCTGAATGCTGACCAGCTCATATGTCTGAGAAAACTACCTAAGGCTAGAGAAAGAGCTACCTAGAATAATTACACATAACAATGCACTGCAAGAGTTGTTAAAGGTCTTCCTTAAGACAAGTGAAAAATGATGATACAAATGGAAATAGGGATCTGCACAAAGGAATAAAAGAGCTCTGAAAATAATAACTACATGGGTAAATATATGACACTATAAAATTATTGTTCAAATGTTTTTAAAAGATAATTGATTGTTTAAACAAAAATAAGAACAATGTGTTGTGTTCTCTGCTAAAGAAAGCATTCATTCAGAACCATTTGCTTTTTAGTAGGGAGCCCCGACAAACTAGAGAACTTCTAGAAATGTAGATAACTGAATGAAAAGTAGATAAAAGGAGTGTCAGTGGAAGGCTCAGCTGTGAATTCTTGTGGCAGTTTGTCTTTATACCAGGGCAAGGGGCTTGCCAAAAGTTTGTCTTTTATAGATAGAATTGCAGCCCTTGTCAAAGTCATCTGATTCTTTTCTTTCAACCTTGAAACATGTCTTTAGAGCACTTTTAAACTACTCTCCTGGGTAGCCTTGGACTGTTCTTCCATAAGAGATCTTGTGCAAAGATGTTTGAGAAGAACGTTTTTTGGTTGCCATAGGGGATAATTAACTCAATAACAAGCCTTATGAACTTTTATTGAAATAAATATAAATTGGATAGAGATATACAGTTTCATAAAAGAATACATGAAATATCAGGAAAGTTGAATCTCAAATCTACATGAATTCTGACAACTGACATAAACACAATGCCAAATTTTTCAACTCAACAGATATTTATTACATGAGTATTCAAAATCTTTTTTAAAAGAGGAGAGAAGGAGGAGAAGAGGGAGGAAGAAGAAATAAAAATAAAATAATGAAACAAAATTCTAGGAGAGCTTTTACACAAAGAAGCCCCTATGGTACTACTTTAGTCACATATTCATTTTATGATGTTGACTTTCAATTAGAAACTTTTTTATTATGAAGAATCAAACTATTTCTATATCTTTTCTTATTTCTTGATTCTGCTTGGGAAGCATAGGTGACAATCCCATAAAAGTCCTCTACCAGTCAGTTTTAGAAATATTCAGCATTTATTTCTGAGATTAATTCTGGAGTTTATCAGTTTCTAATTCTGGAGTTTGATCGGTTTAAGATCATACAAGTAGTACTGTATTGTGGGAGTGTAAATTACAGTGAGAGTGTGGCACTTGATGAGATTGGCAGATAAGCAAGAGACAGAGCATAAGGGCATTTGAACACCTGATTCTGTAGGTCTGCCATTCACTCTGACATTGGTATCAACGTGGCATTTGAGCAGGAAGTAAAAGAATGAGCACACTGCATCTTTCTGGTGCATCAATTTTACTCAGTCCCTGGTAGGGTGAAGTGTTAAGGTAAAACATTTAAAACTTTACTATTTTAACATGTATGGCTATTTCACAGAATATGATATTTATGGTAAAATATGAATGTTTAAGCACAGTGGAATGTGGCAGCATATTGTAAAGATCTACTGTGGTGACTCTTTACTCTGCTTTTTACAGCACTTTTTAAAGAGACGATATAGAAGTATGTTATACATACCAGGGTCTGGACTGAAGAGAAAGGGTCTACATTTGTTTCTTTGTTTTAAAATTAAGATAAGATTAGTACCTGTCCAACTTTCAAGGGCATTGTCAGGTTGAGAGAATGTAGTTGTCAGGCAGGTGAGAGAGAGGAACTGCTGTGGAGCTGCCGGGTCGAACCTAGGGCGTTGTGCGTGTGCTCCACCACTGAGCTAACGGCCCCTAGCCTGAGGAACTTTAAGTAGCAATATCCGTAAGCTGTAAAGAAACTCCTAAAATGTAAAGAAAAAAGAATAAAGGTAGAAGTGATAAAATCAAAAGATGAAATATTCTGAAGGATGATAAATAGCCCTTAGATTCAGGGAAAAAATTCCAATTCTCTTTTATTAGATTTCTCTTTATCACATAGTACTTAAACTGGATGATTCTCTTACCCTGGTATTCTGAGGTGTTAAATTCCTACCCAGGTGTTTCTGGCTATTTTTCAGAGTGTAAGTGTTAGTTGCCTCTTGAACACCTCCTTCCTCATTCTTAGAACTTCTCCAACAACCTCTTTCTCTCTAAGAGACAGTGTCTGCTTTCAACTAATATTGCTAAATTTGACCTACAATGTTGACCTTGTGGCAAAAAAATAAAATAAAATAAAAAATACTCTCTTTAAATAAGTTCCTGAACATACTCTCAAATACAGACTTGTTAAATCTTTGCTTCTATGATGGTCATCAAACTGCTCTTTGTTTCTGTTTTATGGGCCATTCCTATGTCTGTACAATGTCTATCCTCTTTCCAGACAGAGCTGCAAATGGCCAAATTTACAAAAGCAAACATTCTAAAAAGAACCCTCTTTACAGAGTATGTCATTATGATTATCAGGAGAAAATAAAAGCCAAAGACTTGAAACGATAGTTTTAAGCTAAAAGATTTCTAAAGTTCTTTGTGTGACTTTATTATACAATCATTTTTTAAGACAACAATATGGAGTTAAAATTGTTACTTTGGCTCAGGAGACTTATCATAGCTTAAGCCCTGTCCACTCTTCTAGACTCACCTCCTGCTTCTCTTACCATTCAATTTTAATATCAACATTTGTTTCTCAAACAGGCCATGATCTCCCATAATTTCATGCTTTTGGATAAAGTTTGGTAAGTTTGTTTATTTTTTTTCCATAGTTCATTTTTGATAGTTTGTCTTGTTATATCTTCACATGCACCCACCTTCAGCAATGTTGAATTTGCTATTAATCACATCAAGTTATTTTTATTATCAGACATTGTAGTTTTTGTCCCTAGAAGTTTGGAGACAATCTACCACATGTAGGTGGCTATATTTTTTTTTAATCAGATTTGGAAATTTTTCGCAAATATATATATTTTTAAATATATTTCCACAAATATATTTTTTTGCCCTATTATATCTCCGTCTTTTCACCTTTTGAGATTCTAATTATATGTTTGTTTAACTGTGTGACTTTTGTCCCACAGATTTTTAAGGCTCTCTTAATATTTTTCCATTTTTCTCAGTAGTTCAGTTGGGTTGATTTCTTTTGAGCTGTTTTCAAATTCACAGATGTGTTTTTCTGTGTCCATTATATGGTTAGTTCCATTCAATTATATTTTTGTTTCAAAAATTTTATTTTCACTTCTAGGCTTACGATTATTTCTTACAGTTTCATTTTTCCTAAAATTTTCATCTCTTCTCCTATTATATCCATTTATTCTTGTTGATTTTTAGCATACTTATTATAGGTAGTCAAAAGTACTTTTTCTTCTATATCTATCATCAGTATTATCAGTGATTCTGTTTTCATTGACAGATTATTCTCTTGACTATGGATCATGTTTTTCTATTTCTTCACATTTTTAATAATTTTTGTTTGTATACTAGACATTGTGAATGATATGATATAAAGTCTATGAGAATTTAATTTTCTCTAATATCTAATTGTGTTACCATGGGTTGAGCTTTTGGAAGCTTGATTTTTGGCTTTTTTAAGTAGATTTATTTTAGTTTTGTCTTTTGGCCTATGAAAAATTTTTTAGTTCTACACATATTTCTTACTCTTAAGGCAATGATTTTCTGAAATTTCAATGAAAAAGTACGAGATATTTACCATGCCCCTCTAGTATGTAAAGTTTGAACTTTAACCTTTGTCTCCTTTGTCATGGGCAACAGATATTGATATTATTGCTGAGAACTTTCAGTCTTCCAGTCGTTGTTTTCTTTGAGTTTCACTTAGTTTTCTCCTCACATGCACAGTTTCAGAATCAGTCGAGGCTTTAGGAAAATTTATATGCAGATTTTGGGTTCTCCTTTCTACAGAACCTCCTTTCTCAGTTTTTGCTCCTTTAATTTCCAACACTTCTAGCAGCTCGAAAACTTCTACTTCGGTCTCTTCAGGACAATGACAGTGAAGCTGTATGCTTAAGTTTATCTGTCTTTTGCTACATGGACTGGGGAGAATCCTTGGGGATACGTAGTACAAATTTAGCCTGAACATGGTGTGATTCCCTTCTTTCAAGTATGTACTCCCCTCAATTTTTCTTGCACTTTGGTCACCGCCATTGCCATCAACAGTTCCTCTTCTACTTTATCAAGAGTAGTATTTGGTATAGGCAGGAGGATTCATCAATACATGCTGCCCCATCATTGTTTAACTCAATAGTATCTTTTTTCTTACCCTTTAAACTCTGAACGCTTTGAGTGGCAGGGTCTTTATTTTTGTATTTAGAACACTGTCTGACATTGATGCTCAATAATATGTTTAAAAATGATGATGATATTTTTTTACCAGGTACTGTCACTGTTGGGGCTGATCTGAGTTTGGTGTTGCCCCAACGGCAGGGAGGGAGATGAGAGATAACGTTAGCACAGACGTGTAACTAGCATTTTCCCTCGGTTCTTCCTCAAATGATGGCAGTGAAGAATCACAGGTCATTGAGTTCTAATAGTTTCATTAAAAGTTTATTTTAGAAAGACAAAGAATGCTCCCAAGGAGGCACATGGTCCCAGTTCTGTGACCAACAAAAAGGCTGCAAACAAGAGAACTCGGAACGGCAAAAAGGGCCCAGAAGTGAGAATGTCTGCCTTATATTTGGGCCATGATGAGGTGGTTTCAAAGACTTTCCTAGGTGATTGGCAAGTGAGGTCAATTAATTGACACCTGGCCGCTATATAACTCTGCCTTGTGAGCATGTGTGTATCCAGAATTCTATTACCATTGGGGTGTTCTTTGGGAAGTCTCTAGACTGAAACCCTATTCCTTTGTGCCCCTGTTGCTCATATTTGGCTAGCTACCTAACAGTACCATGAAATGGGGAATTCTGAAGGTCAAAATAATCTAAGAAGGCTTATGAAAGGGATGACTCTCCCATAAATTGAAAGATATAGTCTTACTGTAGTATTTGTTACATTGTGTTTGAGATTAAACATCTGGATATACATTAGTGCTGACCATGAATTTAATGTTGTTGAGGAAAAAGATTCACATCTTCAGCAATGCACTTCTTTCATTCTATTTTGTCTTTCAGAATACTTTGAATTCAATTTACAGGAAGTCAGAATTTCCTCAATAGCTACCAGTCAACAAAATCTGAAGTAACAGACAAAAAAGATGCAACTATAATTGTATTTTCATTTAAGTAATACTACTGGTCTATTTATATGCAAAAACAGTAGATTCTAAACATGTTTAAAAGTTCTTTCTAGATAGTGCTTTCTTTGTGAATGGCTGCCACATTGTGTTACTTTCACAGCAAATAGCCCATACTGAAATGCATAAGCCTTCATCAACTGTTCCACAGCATATGGTATTTTACTTGGCCTTGTTTTTCTCTTTTTTTCTTCCTTCCTTCCTTCCTTCCTTCCTTCCTTCCTTCCTTCCTTCCTTCCTTCTTTCTTTCTTTCTTTCTTTCTTTCTTTCTTTCTTTCTTTCTTTCTTTCTTTCTTTCTTTCTTTTTTCAGATAGTAACAGGAATATAGTATAAGTCAGGGTTTTTACATGCAAAGGAAAAGATTAATTTTATCAAAGAGGAAGTCAAGGACTTTTGTGGCTTCAATTAATCATTATTGTCTCCTGCTGATGTGTGAGCCTGAAAAACTAGATAATATATAGGAAACCATTTTCTGTGTCTCTGTCAGGACAGTGAACTGCAAAATAAATAATATTGGGGCAAGTTTAGCACAACCCTCAGTTAATTGTTTCCAAAGGGAAAGATTTAAAAGAAAAAAGAAATAGACAAATTAAAAAAAAAAAAAAAGAATCTCCTTCCTCTAGAAAACATTATCAAAGAAAATATACCTCTGAATATGTTCCTCTAATCAATTACTGGAAAAGAACATCCCGTATGCCAAGAAAGATATAATACAGAGTATAGCCACCAATATTGCAATGTGTAAATAATTGTACCTTCCAATACATGGTTTTCAGAGAACTCTGCTTTCTGCCTGCCCCTTTGAAAGATAGCAAATAAGAGCTAGAGGTAATACTGTCCTTTTGAAGAAATATCTGCTACAGTTGAAAAGAAGTATTAAAATTAATTGATCTCATAGGGGGTATGAGAACCCAGTCAAATTAAATATTTACATTTAAACATTCCCCACTTTCTCCTTTAAAGGTAGTTTTTAGAGAGCAGGACAGAGCAAAGTAAATTAATTTTGTATTCTTTATTAACAATCTAGCATTTTTGTTCAATGTATTTTAATGTTTGTTGAGTACTAGGTTAGCCACCTGAGTGGCTCTAAAGATAAATAAAACACAATTCTTGACCGTTAGCTCAGTGCCATATCAGGTAAAATATAATCCAGATTATTTTAAGGGCCATAAGAAATATACTTGCAAAATGGTATGTACATGTTAGGGAGGGAGAGCTCAAATCCAGTTAGGAAGTTAGAACAAACTTCATGGAGATGCAACATTTGGGATGAAACTTGAAGGGATGTTATGTTCAGTTCATGAGAAGAGAAGAGGAAGATCCAAGTTACAAAAGCAGAAAAGCGGTGGTCCTATTTAGACAACAGAAATGTAACTGACCCTGCAAATAGCAGGAGAAAAAGTAACATGAGACTTCATTTCAATAGAGGCTTTCGTTTTTACTGCCCTTACCTCAAAACTGCTTTTAGCATAATGTCCCATGCCCCAAACAGATCCACCTCCTTCACAAGTCAACTAACATATAAAATTAAGTGAAGATTTAAATGGGAAAATGAAGAAGTGGGTTTCCATGACACGAGTCAGAATTAATCAAATTCCCCCATAGACAATTCTGGGTTTCTGACCATAGTTCATCTCTACCAGTTGCCACCACCTCATCTCCCCCACTCTCTGCCTCTCTCCATCTTGCTCCCTCTGGATCATGTTTTCTGTAAGCCAGAGAGTTCTAACATTATTCTAGGCCCTGTGTGACTTGTTTTTCTACTTGATTTCCTGTCACTAAACTAAATCTTCAGTCCCTGCTATGCTCAAGTTGACATGACGATCACAGACAGGGAGAGTAGAGCACAGCCAGTTTATTTAATGGAGTAAGGGATGCAGTCAGCTTTATATGGTGATTTGCTTATTTGAATAATCTGCCCTTCAGAACATTGACCAATTTTTCCTATTCTGTTCATCCTATAATTATAGTTGTAGGCATGCTGTAGCCTTGAGGAATTGCTTTACTCCTGAAATACGTATTCAAATGTGTCTAATGATTTGACATAAAATTAGAAAAATTTTATTATATAGTGCAATGGTTTTTTATGCAAACAACAGGACATGTTATGTCCTGCATTGAAGGATATCTTTATTTCTCAATTTAAGAGTCATTAGGTGTTCTGAGGGTCATTGGTATCATGCCATTGGCCTTGAATGTTATCAACAAAGTCCACAATATTATGAGCTAATATCTGTTGGGAATATTTATCCATTACTATCACTTTCTTCTCTTCCAGTAATTTGTTCCAAACTACAGCATAAAATGTCACATTATTGACATGGCATTATCTAGATTCATCATGATTGACCTGATGTCACACTGTTTTATAACACAACTGACTGTTGTCAATCAAAGGCGCTTACAGAAACCCGTTAAAACGTTAGGAACAATTTGTGCCATCAAAGAACCATCTGGTTCATTCTTCACTTTAAAGTGGAGACGTGTGGTTATTTAAAAATCATTAAAATTTAAATGTGAATTTTTGCTACATTAAAGCCTTTACTTGGTCCTTGAAATTTTCTACATTTTGGTAGTTCTTTGAGGTAGGTAAAAATGTTGAAGACTTTTCTTTATATAGGAGTTATTGTTTTGTTTTGTTATTTAAATGTAGGAGTTTTCATTGATGTTGGTGATCCATACCAGGAGGTCAAGAGGCCAGGGAACACCTATGACTCTTCTCTGAAAAAGGAAAGTACTTTTTAGTGAGGATCAGAGAGAGTCAAAGAGAAAGAGAGATGTAGAGAGACAGAGGAGGAGAAGGAGAGAGAAAAAAAGCGAGAGAGGGAGAGATGGAGAAACAGAGTCAGAGAGAGACAGTAAGATCTTTTGGCTAAACTACCAAAAAGAGAAAAGCTGAAAAAGCGAAGCAAGGGCTGCTGTCAATGATCTGAGAAGCAAGCCATGATTCACAGTGACCAGAAGCATCTAGGTTCTGAAACATGACCTCTGTACTGGCACAGCTGCTTTCTGCCTGATGTGTCATGGACCTTCTACATGAATTCTTTTCTCTGGATTCCTAAACACTGCTATTTCTGCCACTACAAATTTGTTTAAAAGCGACCTTTGTATGTCTAAATCTTTGAAATCAGTTCCTTGGGTTTTTGAAAAGCAAGTAAAGAGTACAGTGGGTACAGTGTACGGTAAATGTGGTAGAAAATGGAATGTTAACTGTAGCTTTCTCATTCTTCTTCCACTAGACGAGAGGTGATATACTCTGTCAAGATAGTCTGGTTGTAGAAAAACTCCCTGTCTATTTTCATGAAAATACCAAAGAATGACTTCCCAGAATCCCAGAAATCTAATTCCTCAATTCTTGTTTATTTGATTATACTACGTAGACTTTTCTGAGCGTTTTCCTAAAGATTTTATTAGTGTCTGTGGCTCCTCTCTCTTCATATAATTCTTATATTCTCAACTACTCTCCAAGAGTTCTTTGAAGGATAAAAGGTAGATTAAAAAAGAGGGAAAAATGGGAAGCCTGAGAAAATTTGTATTTAGATTTAAACGTTCCATAAGAGCTATTTGTTTTTAGTGTCATATGTAGCACTTTCATCTATAAATATGGCTGTACATAAGGAGCCCATTAAGTACCTTTAAAAGTATGTTCCTTGGTATTTAAAAAAGGTTTACATAAATATTTTTGTCTATATTTACTATCAGGCTTTATTTATATTTGCATAAGTTATCATATTTCAACTTTGAAAATCACTTATTCTCCTTTCATGATTAAAGTCGTTTTGCAACTAATTCACTTAACAAATTTAGATGTGTGCTATCTAGAAGGTTTTATATGCTCATGTGCTTTAAAAATTTTAATACTCATACTGTTTTACTGTGATACATCACCACCTGAGGCTTATGTGCCTCTGTGGCCAAGTTAGTGGTGATTTTTGATTCAGAAGTTATTTTCTGAAAAATGAAATGATAAAGTATGGAATTATTGAAATTTTTGCATACTTAAGCTCACTTTCATTGTAATTAAGCTGCGAGCAATTGGACAATCATCAACTTTCCTGATTTACTTTAGAAATGGACACAATTCTCACCATTAACATTGTATGGGTTGAGCTGATATTGGCCTGTTAGTAGTTATCTAGATGAGTGCTTTCCATGGAATAATACAACTTGTATGGCATGATGAGGTATGAGAATGTCGTAACTTGAGGTTAACTGCATAGTGTCTCCAGACCTAGGACCAATCTTGGATACTCCAAAAACTAGGGGATCAATTTATCATCACCCATGTAAACTTTTCAAGCATATGAGTATTAGAAAGTTCTTACCTCAATTATGACGCACACCTAGGCAAAAGCTAAATTTATTTAGATGGACTTTGGACCCACTTATTCTGCTAAAAGCAGAACTGTATAACCTGAATAATAACTAGAGAGCAAATTTTCTTGATGCCAAATTACGACAAAGTTTTTCATGGACAACCTGCTCCCTTGGAAAGTTGAAAGTGACATGATTATTCAATTGTTCTCAGGGGTATCTTAACCTTGTTTTGAGGAACTTCTGGGAAAAACATTTTCAATGACTCGAATTTTGGCCAAAACATCATAATAGAGTTCACAGAACATCTAGAGTTGATGCTTTATTTTTTCGAGTGTAAGTGTTACAAAAGAAATTTGGCTTCAGTGTTTCTCTAGGAAAAATCACTACTGGGCCACTTTTCTTAGATTTTGACTTCTAATAAAGTAGTACAAAAAGCAGAAAGCAAAGAATGGATACTATAAGCAATTTTGGGGGAGGGGAACAGATGGCATCTCTAGGGGTGGCCTAGTACTAATTTGAGGGGAAATATTTTCATATTTATATTTCTAATGGGAAGAAATAAATGCTAGAGGTAGCACGATGGCCTGGTACTATTAATAGTATTGACGCAGACTGTCGTCTGAAAGAGGCTTGTTAAGTGTTGATTTTGTGAGTAAACCCAAGCAAGGGGAAATACACATATATGCCTTTGTCTTATTAGCTAAAACAACCAAATGTCACAAGTCCTGGTGACTGAACAGTTACTTCTTTGAACACAGTGGTTTTACTTTGCGTTTAGTAAATCTTAGAAGATGGTACAAGAAGCCAGGAGTGGGAATAAAATGATAACAGAAAGCTTTGAGTTTTAAGTTGTCCTTAATTTTGTCCTAACCAATAATTTTAATGATAAATAATACCAGCATATACTATTTCAGTTTGGAATCTGACATTCTGTGTACTTAAAAATAATAGCTATGATGGTAAAAGGGTTCTGTTTTGCCTTCTGTAGAGTAAACAGAGAGCCTATAAATTTGTTATTCATGTTCAGCAAGAATATTGTTGATTGGTTATATTACTTACATTAAAAAGCAAAGTTAGCAGATAAACCATCTTGCCTCCAGGGGGTTTTATAAGTATCAAGTGAATTCATAACTGATCTAATTTTGTATAACGAGTTCTTGCCTTTGGGATTAAGAAAAAATGCTCCTCTCATATAGTGAGGCATAAATTTATAAAAGTTAATCAACCCAGTGAGAACAGGAGGACTAAATTACCTTCTGGTTACTGATTTTATATGTTTATCATGCCTTTTAAGTGTTAGTGCACAGTGTAGCCAGTTGAGAATAGTTTGTGTGTCAGAGAACTTTTGGCTTCCATCAGGATGGCTGGCAGAACACCTACACTCCCACCCACCTCAATAGCTTGAAATTACAGACAAATTATTACAAACATCTATAAGCATGATGGAAGACAAAATATAATAGTGGCCAAAGGCAAACTTCAGGGGGAAAATAGAAACTGAAAAAACAGCGAAACAAGTTAATTGTATATTTTTCCTTGCACGCATTCTATAACATTGCTGCTCTCGAAGAAAAAAGATCCTGCATTCATAATTTACATCTACAGACAGGCAAATGGAAATTACGAAACACAAAGATGAGAAGAAACCAAGAATTATCAAGCTTTGAGAAAAATCAAAGTATGAAAGGCAGGCAACAAACTCAACAATAAAACTACAACCTCTGTAAAGCAAGCAAAGAGAAAGCTTTAAAATAAGTATGATTAATATCATATCCCATTCACAAAAGACTGGCAAACAGGCAACAGAAAAACATGAAAATTCAAGAAATGAACAGAGTAAAGAATAGGCTTATATGAAGAGGAAACAAATTAGTTGGCAGAGAAAGTGGAGGGATTGTCCCAGATCAAAAGAAAAGTAAAACTTGATTTAAAAAACTAGATTTAAAATTAATAAAATGTTTCAGAAATATCTAATAGGGGTCCCACAAATGAATAACGTGAGGGGTGTGTATGTGTGTGTTTGGTGGTGGTGTGTGGGGGCAGGGGGGAGGCGGCGTTCAAAGCAAAGAAAAAATAGAAGACAACATCCCAGGACTAAAGTAATTCTGAAACCTTGGATTAAAAAAATTCTAAGGGATGAATAAAACAAATTTAAAAATAATATGCATAGATTCATCATGGTCTTTGTTTCACATTTCAGAGCACTATTAATATAAAAAAAGATTTAAAAAAAGGAATAGGGAAAAGTTAATTGAAAAGGAACTAGAATTCCATTACTATTTTATTATTTTAGCAACATGATATGGTGGAAGATGTTTGAGTAATATCTTCAATATTCTGAGGAAAAAATAACTTTGAATATAGAATCCAAATCTCAATAACACTTACCTTTAAGTAAAAACTGTGAACATTTATTATCTTTTTGAAGGACTGATGAAAAGATAAGCTCCAGCAAAAAAAAAAAAGAAAGAAAGAAAGAAAAAGAACAAGTCTATAGGTATCAATTGTTTTAGCCATTCATAGAAAATAAATTTAAATATGTCTGTTTAATATGACTCATCATTAGAATAAGAAAATATATATGAAAAATATTTTATATTTGTTTTATAAATTGTATACTACTAAAGGGAAGAAAATCTAGCAAATAAGATATAATTAATGTGAACATCAATCTAAGAGAAGGAAAGGAAGAAAACAAGAAGGATGGAAAATAGAAAGAAATAAGGACAAAAAATCAATAGTTAAACTGTATATCAGTGTATTTATTCTGTTATTAAATGTCTGAAATCTGATCGTTGAACCGAAAAAATCCAGCTAAAAACTTAACACAGAGAAATTAAAAATAAAAGGATAGATGCTCATTTAACAATGTTTAAAAAAATTAATGAGAGATCCAAACTGTTACACTATCTAAGATAAAATAGACTTCAAGACCAAAAGTACTAAATGAGACAAAAGAAGATATTTTATATTGAAAAGGTCAAAGCATAGAAAGCATAGAAAAAATAGCAATTATTAATTTTGATGTAACTAACCACATAACAGGGAAATATATACACTAGAAACTTTAAGAAATACAGATGTTTGGGGTTTTTTTCCCCAAAATTTCAGGATATCTCTCTTAAGAACAATTGCTACAATTAAACTCAATTTAAATGATCAATGCCTACTGACTTGTTTCTAGTGCCTAGAGAATAGACGTTAAAGTTTAAAGCTCTTGAAATAGTCACCCAGTTTGATCATCTATCGGGTCACAAAAAAAGAATCTTGATCAATTCCTTTAAGAAGAAATTCTCTAATCACAATACAGTATACTTCTTTGTAATGTGTCAGTCAAAGAAGAAGTCAGTATAAACATTTAAAACGATATTTTGAATAAAATAAAAATGTAGTGTGGTATGTCAAAATTTGGAGGGTGGAGTTAAATTATTGGTCAGAAGAAAATTTATTGTCTTCAACTCATATGTTTGAGAAAAAATATCTATAAATCAATGATTAATAGTATATTTTTAAACGATAAGATTATAACAGCTAATTAAATCCAAAGAATGTAAAGTGAGAATAATTAAGAGCCTGTATGACTAAACTAGAAAATAAATTTCTGTCAGACTGATTAAGAAAAACATGTTCACAGTGGCATTATTCATGGTGGCCAAGAGATGGAAACAACCAAAGTGCCCTTTGATAGATGATTGGATAAAAAAGATGTGGTACATACATGCAATGGAAAATTACTCAGCCATAAGAAAAGATGAAATACTGCCATTTTGTGACAACATGGATGGATCTTGAGATTATCATGCTAAGTGAAATAAATCAGACAGAAAAGTTGAGAACATATGATTTCAATTATATATGGGACATAAGATTGAATGCAACAAACAAAAAGACTAACAAACAAAATCTCATAGACATAGACAATAGTTTTGTGGTTATCAGAGGGAAAGAGGAGAGGAAGGGAATCAGATAAAGGTAAAGGGGGTCAAATATATGGTGACGGAAGGAAATTTAATTTGGAGTGGTGAACACAGCACAATATACATATTATTGAATTGTACACTTGAAACCTACATAATTTTATTAATCAATGTCACCCTAATTTAAAAAAAAACAAAATATGTTACCATGTATTACTGATTAAGAGAAGACAAGTTACCAAGGTAAAAAAAAAAAAAAGCAAAGGGATATAGATATTCAAAAAAAGAGAATACTATGAACAATTTTATGCCAATAAACTTAAAAATTTAGATTAAAAAAATGTTGAAAAACATAAAATATCTTATCAAACTTGACACAATAAAAAGTAAAAAATATCAATGGCTTCTTATCCAATCAAAATTTAAATCCATAATTTAAAAAAAATTGGCCTCTATTTAAATCTAGTCTCATCCTCCTCACAACCTTAGCTCTTCCCCATTTATAAATTTCTGTCAGTTCCCCAAACATTGTCTTTAACCATTATAGCTTTGATTTTGTTTTTCTTTTTTACTTCCCACTCCCTGCAATTCCCAACTCTTGTTCATCCATTAAAGCTCCATCTATAAATGGCTCCTTTGGTTAGTTTTTTCTGACACTCATAAGTGAAGAAAACATCCTTCCTAGCAATTATTTTAAAATAACATGTTTTTAACCATTTCCTTATTTTCATTTCATGATTCTATTTTGTTTTTTCAAGGGACTCTGTGTCTTTACACTCTTGTTTTTCTTTATGTATTTCTATTTTCTCATTTATGTCACATATATCTTTGGTAACCATTCAGTATTCACAAAGTGCCATTCTTTTGTAAAATATGCTAGGTTATTTTTAGTCAGGTTCCTACACCCTGCAAAGTATTTCCTAATGTTGTATATTTCTGAATTTATTAGGAAATTCCCCATTCAAAATTGGCTCAGAAGGGAGGCAAATGAAAATATTTCTCTATGTTTAATTATAAGTTTATGTCAGAGGATTGACTTCATTTGTAAACATGCAATGAGGACCTTGGATTAACTGTTATGAGTTTGTGTTTTCTCTCAAATTTAATACTCATATTTTCTGCAAAGCAGGAATTCTGACTCATATTTCTGTGATTTGTATTTCTGTGGTTCTATTTTCTCTGAAATTCAGTTTCTTTATCTCTGAGATAAGGGGTTTGGGTTTCATTTTAGCCTTACATAACTCAAATTCTAGAATCATTTGAATGTTAATAGAAAATCTGTATTCTACAACAGGGTCTTTAAGCCTAATGGAGAATATGGATTATATACACATATATGTTTGCTTCTACCACATGAATTATGCTACTGCCAAAAGAATTTATTAGTTTTTATTGACATATGGTAGAAAATATCATAAATATGTATACATTACATATAAGAAATACATGAATTTCCCAATAACAGTAAGTAGATGTCAAGAAATGCTAAACCTATCTCTGATACATGCCATGGTTAATCTCTTTTGAAGGTGTTTAGTCAAGGACACACATAAATTTGCTTCCTAACCATGAAACAAGGAAAATAAGAGATAAGGGACATCAAGCACTTGTTATAGTTAAAGCAACCTGACTCTCTAATGCAGTGAAAATAAAATTTAAACATCATTTTAATAGTGTAATTTTCCTCATGGTTATTTATACAAATAAAATTGTAACTTTACTTATGATAATGTTCAGTAAATTAACCATGTAGTGGTTTGATAAAAATGATGTTGATTAAGGAGTAAGTCACAAAATTATTTTACAAAAAAAATTTTTTGTAGGTGAACAAAATGAATAGAAATGGACCTATAAGGCAGAGTAAGAATTGTGATTTATTTATACAGGATTTCTTATGTGTAGCTGTTGTTTCTAATCTCAAGAGATAAATTGAAGCCATTATAGTTGCTTTTCATTTCTCATTCTGTAGCAGGAATTGTCTAGATTGGGACTTGCCAATATAGACCCTTATCACCTCTGTCCACCTCCAAAGAGTATGTTACTTCAGGCTACAATGTGGTGTGGCATGACTGCTCACTAGGGCTTCTCAAATGCAGAGGCCAGACATGTCAATGAGAGCTGCACATGATATCCTGGTCCTCTCAGATAACATTCAACCAGTAGGCACGGATTATACATCACTTTAGTAGAGCTGTTTGACCAAAATTCAATGAAATTCTAAACCATGTATTTGATCATCATTATTCCTTTGGTTTAAATATTAACCTGAATACCCTAGGCACCATCAGAGAGTGGCCTTTACAGCTTCTAGATGTACTGCCACCTGGTTCCTCTTGCTTCTCTGTTACAAAAAGACCTCAACTGGCAAATGTTGTGTATGCTCCTATTGCTTCCAATGTTCTTGTTCCTTGGGGTCCTCTTCTGTTTTTTAGCCAGTGGTGTTCTGATAAATGTTTAACTACTGGCTCTCCAAGGGTTGTGGGGGGAAGCTTTGATTTGTAGCATTTGCTAGTTTTCATGGTGTAAAAACTCCCACTATTGCCAATTTCAACCTACCAATGAGACATCACAGAAGGAGGAGTTGGAAAGAGATGGACACAATGAGCTATGAGAGCTGATATGTGCTGGCTCCAGCACACAGCTGCTTTTAGTTGTTGCTTTAATTTTTTTTTTTTTTTTTTTTATTGCTTGAAATTTTTTTTTTTTTGCTAATGCTTTATGTTTTCCTCCTTCATCCTTTTAAAACTACTAATAGTCCTCATTAATTAGGACCAGCCAGTTCTTTCCGTTTAAAGTTCTCCTGCTTCTGCTGTTCCTATTCCGTTTGCTCCTGGTCTTCCTCTTTTATCTCTTCCTTTTCCCCTCATATTTTCTGATTTTTAGAATTTTGAGGGTCAGAGATAATTTAACTGGCACCAGCCATTATCTCATTAAAGAATGTATACTCTCAAAAACCACTATTCAAAAATGCAATGCATGACTTTCAATACTCCAAGATGAGTTTATTGCCTACCCTGAGCACACCTCCACGTGTAAACTCAGAGGAAACCTATGGATTAGAATGCACCACCTTGGGGTCCCAACTACATTTAGATATATGACACCTTGCGCAATCTTTTCCGCATGTGAATATGAGAAAGGCAAGCTCAGTTACAGACAGTCATGGAGCAGTGCTCAAAACCATTTAAATAATTATATCTTATCATTCTTTTCCTTATTAATGCCTTCTCTGCTATCTCTATAAATTTACCAATACTTGGGGCAAAGGTAGAGTGAGCAAGAAATATCAGTGTAGTTGTTATATAGTTAATTTATTTGTTTATTTTTCTCTCTTCCCTTAATTCAGATATTTCAGCCTTAGAGAGAGAGCCTTAGCTCATCCAGAAAATAAAATGCTAATCCTGACTACTTAATTCCCTGTGATCTAATCAGTAGCAGATTCATAAAGGTATTATCACATTTGATTTTATTATACCCAGTTAAGGGGTATGTTTATTGATCATGCCATGTTCTGTTATGTAATATTTTGTCTATTTACTCTGGACTTAAATGGTGCTAGCATTTTTCAATTCAATATCAATACAAATCAGTAGTTCAAAAGATATGGAAAAGGAATTATTGTTTTATATTTAGTCCCTGACTCTAAGACTTTGTAAGCATTGAGCCAGAATTTTAGTCTGTGGTTTTATTACATGATTATACTTGTTTTTGAGCTGAAATCTCTTTAGTCTGGTATTAAGTGTTTACATGTTTTATATATTTGCCTGAATAATTTTTTTCTTATCCCATATACCCAGGCTGTGCTTGGTTTCATCTTTCCCGATTGGCTATTGAATATTAAATTTATTCTCTTCTATTTCATTCAATGAGCATTTATATTCTTCTTTTACAAATTTTTACCATTTAAACATCTTTTCAGACAGTCTTCCTAGTACAGCCTGAGGGATCAGCTATTTCCTCGTCCAGTTCTGACAGCTAGTTTGTGTAGAAATGTGGTTTATGTGCAGCAATTGCATGCTTCTACCTAGGACTTTGAAGACTGAGGGACTGAGGCAAATTCACAGTGAAATGGTGAAATTAATCACTGTGTTGTTTTTGAGAGCCTGGTGAAATTGCTGCTATATGATAGAATCCTAGCCAGAATATTCCTAGGACATTGACTTGATTCTTCTTCTGCCCATATTCTGACCTTGTTCTCTACTCTTGTAACAGATCTATAAACCCTTGTAGTTTTCCAAGTAAAGACCATCTGAACAATATTTATATGTTTGTTCATTAAATAAAAACATTGTGACAACCATATACTGGATAGTTAGTTCATTGAACACATTGCTGAGAATATGTGACAGGACAAACCAGCAAAAATATTTATGAAAACAGTTTATTTTATCCTCAGATTATAATAATGTTGACACATTTTAGAGACCAGTAGTTTTATATCTAGAAGAAACCATAAATATCATCTAGACCAGAGATTTCCATATTGTGTCCTATGACACCTTGGTAGTGGTTAAGTGCATGGGGCTCCACTCCTCCACCTCTTCCCATGTGCCTCTTACTCTGCCCCCCCCAAAAAAAAAGAAGAAGAGGGA